>NC_134573.1:109000274-109162774 GCF_050947875.1 Dermacentor variabilis
TCGGTGTGTATTTTCTGCGTTTCTTTTTCATTATGTCTTTTTTCGTTGCCGGTAGGACGGGGCAATTGACTGCACAAAAGGCGCAACCCTATTTTAAACACTATTTTTTGGGGGGGGAGGCGAGTAGTTTAACCTGCGAGAATTTCTAAGCATGTTTCCAAATTAAAGCACCTTAGTACATCATAATAAGCCGTGGCACCACTTCTTCCTTCTCTGGTCACTGAGCAAATAAGAAAAAAAGAAACATATGTTAGGAATTCGAAACTTGGGGCACTCAAGGCCTAGAAAAGCACTCAATAACGTAAACTTCACTGCTTAATTCATTAATGACACATCTTGAAGTAATAAGTACTCTAAATTGCCGGCTATATATATTTACAAGCGCCTGTACACTGCTACGCCAGACAATTAAGACTCATTAAAATTGATAAGGAAAACATGAAAAAAGAAAGAGTTTGTTCTATAAATTGAGTTGGTTGTTCGAGCAGGTGACATTTTCTATTCATATTGATTGCTGTATCAAGAGCAAGATGCCCCATTGAAGGAATAATGCGACTTTTGCGACACGCGCCTACAGTATCCAAAGTTGGAGTGCTGTCACAATTTCTATAGCGAAAGAGCTCTCTCTACTCAGATATCGCACGCGCGACGCAAGAACTGGTGTACCTTCCCGAATGAAGGCGAGCGCTAGCTTCTTTTTTTTTCTGTAGAATGTATACTCGCTTGTGATGTCGGGAATAAAAAAGCAAGCGTTGAGTAGATGTGCCATGCGAGGATGTTTTCGTGCTTGGTGAAGACGAGACTGGATGAGAGTAGCGACTTTTCCCTTCTTGCTTTGCTTTTCCTTGAAGCAGTCACCTCCATCGCTGTAATGCACTTGCAATCTTTCTCATTTCTTTTTTCATGCGAACTGCGTTGTCTTTTTTTTTTCCTTCGTACTTTTTGCCCGGCTGCAATGTGACGGCATCAAAATACAATGCAAGGCTTGTATCTCGATTATAAGATGTGGGTAGTTTGCTATTTCGCGTAATGTCCTTGCAAACTGCCTTTTCGTGATAACGAACTTAGCATTGCGATTCCGTTAATGTTTGAGAGTGCAAAAATAATGGGAATGCAACCGCTGATCAGTGCTTTAAAAGAAACTTAACAAGAAACGATTCAGCAAGGAAGCGAGGCCATTTGATTTTGTAACATTTCATTTCATTTGTTTACTCTCAAGATCGTGCAGTCGTCACAAAGATAAGTGGAGCTAAAACAACGTAAACAAGACCAACAAAGCAGCACATGGTCACAGACAGCAGACTTGAACGTGTCATGATCAACGAAGCTTTCAACGGATGCAGAAATGGGATTCCTGTATTGACTTGTTTTAGGAATGAAGGTTTCGAAGTACACGTTGCTCTTACACCGCGGCACCCCAACATTCGAATCAAATCATCGTTATTTGACACCAAGACTTACAGATGTCTAGGCTACGAGCTGAAAGCTCGAAGATCCGGCTTGACGGAGTCTGTACCTGATAAGGTACAGATACTAATTACATACCAATAAGAATGTTTAAATTAATACAGTGTATAGCATGAACATGCATGCATCACAAAACAGTCATTCATCACAAGTACATTGTGTAGCAATGCCTCAGAAAACAGCAGCAGGAAACACTCAGCAATGTCATCAATAAAAGCTTGATGATGAAAATCAAGAAAAAAGCGCAACAAACATTAGAGATGGGGAGAGATTACGAAATTGCGGTAAAGACGTGAAAACATACAAATTGGCCCCCAGAAAGTAAGTCTAAACGATCGAGAAAATTTTATATTCGTGCAATTGCCCCCCCCCCTCCCTCTATTTTTTTCGTACGCAGGCAAAAAATACGCACGCTTATCAGTTAGTATTTAATTCTGTGGAAGGGTGCGGACAAATTCTTGCGAGCACGAGGAGTGGACCAGTATGCAGTGTGTCTCATGCCATGAACTGAAAAATTTATCTTGTTAGGTTAGAAAGTTGGTTCAAGTGCTAGTGTTATCTTTTTAGGGACCAAGAATGCGTTCCAATAGCATATAATTATAGAACACGTGCAGTGGGTTTACGTAGAACGGTTCAAAAATTGGGTATGTACGCGGGTCGCATGATGTATTAGCGAAAGTGCGGGCCGCTTTCTTTTGTAGTGCGAGCATTTTATCAGAACACTAATCATCAAAAGTTGATCGCATTGATGATCATTTGATTATGATGAATGATCAATGCTCTGTATCTTCATTTGATGATCAGTGCGAGACGACAAACGGTTGGGAGGTGAAGAGAGGGACACTCTCAAATGTTTACCATTGTAATATACTTTATTGAATTGGCATAGGCAGAAAATACGGCGTCTAGTATCCAGAGGCCGTACATCAAGTTCTTGTTTCATGTGAAAAACGCTCGCTTCGCGAAAGTAAACAGGAAGGATGAATCTAGCAGAAGAGTTTTGGACAGATTCTAAAGACCATGTTAGTGAGTTAATGTAAGGTCCTCATATGACTGCGCTGATGGGCATTGCTGGTTGATGCAATGAACAGCAAGAGAGGGAGAAAGGGACCGATTATATAGTCTGGTCTGGTTTGAATGGATGTTTAAATGGATATTATGAACGTGCCCTTTTAGACGTGGCGGTTGCTTGCGCCAGCAAGCTCTTTCTTTTCAAGAGAAGCTTGTATAGCCGCATTCGTATCGGCGTCGGCGTTGGTGTTGACGTAGGAAGAAAACCAAGCCGCGCTAAAATGAAAATTGCTTGTCTTGCCGGGCTGCGGATTCGAATCACCGACCTCCGGGTCGCGAGTCCACCAGACTGGCCGATTCAGCCACTGTCAGTTCATCATACGTGCCCTTTAAAGAGGGGTTTTTATGCATGAAGAAGTAGATGCAGCGCAAGGCGCGAACCACTCACAGGCGTACCCTCCCTCCGGAGGAAAGAAAGGGTGTGATCGGGTGTTCGCTCGTCTCGCGCCCGCAGCTTCCCGCCAGCTCAGGCCCGGCCGTCAGATGGAGAGGCCGCGTTTATTTCGTTTTGCCAAAGAGTAGGCTGCGTTGAAGGAATGGCAGCGCTACACTCTAATCTTGGTAACCTATAAGTATACCTATAAACATGAGTAACGAATAAAAAAAGGGTTACATTGTCCGGCCTTTTGATTATTTCATTATAATGCTCATGCTAAGGGTTACCATGACGAAGCTTTGTGTGCGATTGGAGCTGTCTATTAGTCACATTGATCTGCTGCCATCATGTAACCGCTATATTGTAACCTATATAATGTTAAGTAACCATTAACCGAAACCCCACGGAGACATTACATAGGGAGTGGAAGTTCGCAATTTACACATTAACAAAACGTAGGATAAGTTACCTACGTGCACACATGGTTGATCCACTTGATAAGCACCTGTATGGGTGTTCAGACGCAAATTTTGCCTGAGAGAAAATTACTCATTGAGCCGGCAGAGCCACTTATCGGAAGTAGGCTGCGGGAAAAGAATGTTCTGCAAGGATAATGACGATCCTTGCCGGAAGTACAATCATCGACCGAGCAAATCTTATATACAATTAGCGCTTTTCACAGGCCCTACATGTGTCCTGCAGAAAGCTATCTCCTTGCCGACGCATGCCGCTGGCGAGAAACGCCGCAAGCGTTATTTTGTTGTTGATGTAGTCTGTTATGAGTGTCAGATTCACGGATTGGGGAGCACTTTTGGCATATGTTTAGTTTATCACGTGACAAAATAATGCTCCTCTGGCACTTCTGCCTTCTTCATGAGGCGAGAAAAAGAAGTATGACTATCGTTATTATATGCTAGGAGCCTGGAAGACCTTTTTGCCGTGTTTACTCAGTGCGAATTTGGTTGCGTGCATTCATGGAGCAAGCTCACTCACAGACTGATCTACCAACGTTTTCCTCATATTACATCCATCCAACGTAATGTGTCGTTGCCTAGAAAGCATCCAAAAATTTAATTAGTGTTGCCCCAACGGAAGGCATATTAATTGAGCATATATTGCAAACAATCTCTGCAGCCGAGGTGCGAAATTGGGGCAAACAAAATGCAATCATTAAAACGCTTGGCAGGTTTCTCCCATTATTATTTGTGTATTCAACAACGGTACGAGTAAAAGTCTGCAACACGCCACATTTCGCTATATTGTACAGCAGCAACACGGTTGGTGCAACGCGCCCATGCTTGTCAGCGCAGCAAACCCAGCACAGAAAAACCGCACACAGCCGCTCCACTACAGCGGAGCTGTGTAGACAGATGAAAGATACAGTTGTCTGAAGTTCTATCACCATGATGGCAATAAAGAATGATTGTGTTCTATGTGGCAACATTGTTTCCAACAGCGCACTATGTCCATAAATTTGTGTTTTTGTTTTACGCTCAACGAACCTGTTTTCGTTTGAATATTTGCAGCCGGATCTGAATATCGGAATCGTGCTTCAGTTATTGTACTTCAGTGCAGAAGCAGTGGTCATGTTTTTATGCCATATCTCCGCGTTTTCTTATATAGTTCCAGCATTGCATGACGGGACGCAGTTGTAAACATGGCGTTATGAGCTGTGAGTGTTTGTTTTGTTGCTGGTTTCGCGCCAATTTTGTCAGTGGCAACAGCAGTGACGAACCTTGAATTCTTTGGGATAGTGTGCGGCCGCTGCAAGGAGTCATATTGTGACTGGGAGCGCTACCGTATCCTCAGTTCGGCGAACATTCGCTGTAACTACAGTGACCACAGGCCCGGATCGCATGGAAAAATATACGAACTTGGTAAGCGTTGCACTGTGCTCGTTTGTCTGTATTCAGTATATAACTAGGCTGCATCTTTTCTTTCATTAGAGGAGGCGCAAGTGGAAAAAAAGAGAAAGCAAAGGGTTAAGCAGCGATTTGCGCGGAAACGCATGCGTGTTTCTGGCAAGCTCAAAAAGGAAGCTTTAGGGCTCGTCCACGGTACTGGCACGGCAGCCCGCCGCGCGCCGTTCGACGGCGGTTTTCCTCGCGAACAGCGAGATTTATTTGACGTAGAGAGGATGTGGCCAAATGATGTCACCGGGATCCATTTGTGCGGCATCCGTAGAGCGAAGTTGTCAAGCAGCGACCCAGCAGTGGTCGTTCTGGCAACGACGGCAGCTTTACCGCCGCTCATCGGTCGGCGGCGCCGATATCGTCGCTAGGCCTTTTCCGGTTCACCTCAAAGCGAAAGCTGATGGCGCTTCGAAAGGAATCACCGACGCCCACAAGCCGCAATATTTCATACCGTTGCTGTAGCTCTTCGCAGTAATTATACACAATGCAGAAAATACGCTAACGTTAGCGGCGCCGTCGCCAGCGATGCGAGCAAAGCCGCGCCCGTCGTCTGCCGTCGATAGCCGTGCAATGCGGCTGAGCTGGACAGGTATCAGAGCTCTCGTCCGTGTTTAGGCTGTGACAGTGCATATCGTTTTTCGTAATATGTGCAATGTCATCATCACCATCATCATCATCATCATCATCATCATCATCATCATCACCAGCCTGGTTACACACACTGCAGGGCAAAGGCCTCTCCCATACTTCTCCAACTGCCCCGGCCATGTACTAATTGTGGCCATGTTGTCCCTGCAAACTTCTTAATTTCATACGCCCACCTAACTTTCGGCCGCCCCCTGTTACACTCCCCTTGTAATCCAGTCCGTAACCCTTAATGACCATCGGTTATCTTCCCTCTTCATTACATGTCCTGCCCATGCCCTTTCTTTTTAAACTAAGATGTCATTAACCCGCGTTTGTTCCCTCACCCAATTTGCTCGTTTCTTATCCCTTAATGTTACACCCATCATTTTTCTTTCCATACCTCGTTGCGTCATCCTCAATTTAAGCAGAACCCTTTTCTTAAGCCTCAAGGTTTCTGCCCCATATGTGACTACTGGTAAGACACAGCTGTTCTACACTTTTCTCTTGAGGGATAGTGGCAACCTGCTGTTCATGATTTGAGAATGCCTACCAAACGCACCCGAGTCCATTCTTATTCTTCTGGTTAGTTCACTCTCATGATCCGGATCCGTGGTCACTACCTGCCCCAAGTAGATGTATTCCATTACCACTTCCAGTGCCTCGCTACCTATCGTAAACTGCTGTTCTCTTCGGAGACTGTTAAACATTAATTTGGTTTTCTGCAGAATAATTTTCAGACCCACCGTTCTGCTTTGCCTCTCCAGGTCAGTGAGCAAGCAATGCAATTGGTCTCCTGAGTTACTAAGCAAGGAAATATCATCAGTGAATCGCAAGTTGCTAAGGTATTCTCCATCAACCTTTATCGCCAATTCTTCCCACTCCACGTCTCTGAATACCTCATGTAAACATGCTGTGAATAGCATTGGAGAGATCGTATCTCCCTATCTGACGCCTTTCTTCATTGGGATTTTGTTGCTTTCTTTGTGGAAGACTACGGTGGCTGTGGAGCCGCTATAGATATCTTTCAGTATTTTTACATATGGCTCATCTACACCCTGATTCCGTAATGCCTCCATGACTGCTGAGGTTTCGACTGAATCAAACGCTTTTTCGTAATCAATGAAAGCTATATATATAAGGGTTGGTTATATTCCGCACAGTTCTGTATCACCTGATTGATAGTGTGAATATGGTCTATTGTTCAGTGGCCTTTACGGAATCCTGCCTGGTCCTTTGGTTGACAGAAGTCTCAGGTGTTCCTGATTCTATTTGCGATTACCTTAGTAAATACTCTGTAGGCAACGGACGATAAGCTGATCGGTCTATTTTTTTCAAGTCTTTGGCGTCCCCTTTCTTATGGATTAGGATTATGTTAGCGTTCTTCCAAGATACCGTTCTTCCCCAGCTGCCTTCCTCCTTTGCACAGCTCCCAAGGCGTTCTTACTTCTTCCGGCGTTACTTGTGGGATTTCAAATTCCTCTAGACTATTCTCTCTCACATTATCGTCGTGGGTGCTACGGGTACTGTACAAATCTCCATAGAACTACTCAGCCACTTGAACTATCTCAGCCATATTAGTAACGATATTTCCGGCTTGTCTTTTAACGCATACATCTGATTCTTGCCTATTCCTAATTTCTTCTTCACTGCTTTTAGGCTTCCTCCGTAACTGAGAGCAAGTTCAATTCTATCCATATTATACTTCCTTATGTCAGCTATCTTACGCTTGTTGATTAACTTCGAAAGCCAGTTCTATTCTAGCTGTAGGGTTAGAGGCTTTCATACATTGGCGTTTCTTGATCAGATCTTTCGTCTGCTGCGATAGCTTACTGGTATCCTGTCTAACGGAGTTACCACCGACTGCTATTGCACACTCCTTAATGATGCCCATAAGACTGTTGTTCATTGCTTCAACACTAAGGTCCTCTTCCTGAGTTAAAGCCGAATACCTGTTCTGTAGCTTGATCTTAAATTCCTCTAGTTTCCCTCTTACCGCTAACTCAATTATTGGCTTCTTATGTACCAATTTCTTCCGTTCCCTCCTCAAGTCTAGGCTAATTCGAGTTCTTACCATCCTATCGTAACTGCAGCGCACCTTGCCGAGCACGTCCACATCTTGTATGATGCCAGGGCTAGCGCAGAGTGTGAAGTCTATTTCATTTCTAGTCTCGCCATTTGGGCTCCTCCGCGTCCACTTTCGGCTAACCCGCTTGCGGAAGAAGGTATTCATTATCCGCATATTATTCTGTCCTGCAAATTCTACTAATAACTCTCCCCTGCTATCCGTAGAGCCTAGGCCGTATTCCCCCACTGACTTGTCTCCAGCCTGCTTCTTGCCCACCTTGGCATTGAAGTCGCCCATCAATATAGTGTATTTTGTTTTGACTTTACCCATCGCTGATTCCACGTCTTCATAAAAGCTTTCGACTTCCTGGTCATCATGACTGGATGTAGGGGCGTAGACATGTACTACCTTCAGTTTGTACCTCTTATTATGTTTCACAACTAGACCTGCCACCCTCTCGTTAATGCTATAGAATTCCTGTATGTTACCAGCTATATCCTTATTAATCAGGAATCGAACTCCTAGTTCTGATCTCTCCGTTAAGACCCCGTAGCACAGTACGTGCCCTCTTTTTAGCACTTTATATGCTTCTTTTGTCCTCCTAACCTCACTGAGCCCTATTATATCCCAATTACTACCCTCTAATTTCTCCAATAAAACTGCTAGATTCGCTTCACTAGATAACTGTTAAACGTTGTCAGGATCAGGTTCCAATGGCGGCCTGTCCGTAGCAATGTATGCATCACTTTATGTAGAGGAAATTATTTTGCGGGGATTTGCGTGGAACAGAAGCGGCAGCCGATGTTTGCGTTGCCCTTGGCGGGGGCGCGCAGCTTCGCGGTCGTCTAGGGTGCCTCGAGGCACCGTACGGTCGTCGATTTGCCGTCGGTCATGCGGTGTCAAGGTGGCTTTGGCGGCGGGCGGTGCGCCGGTCGAATTTCCGTCTACATTGGGCACCTCTCGCGCGGCAGACGTTTTGCGGCGCTGGAGGCCGGGTTGCTGTTGATGGATATTTACCGTTAGCATGAACGTGCCTTTACTTGATTTTACTCTCAAGCGGCGTGCACGCGGTGCTGTCGATCGCTGCCTGTGGCGTTAGCTGGTAAGGCGTAAGCATTGTTAGGCTACTTCCCCGACAAATATGTCCGTAACTTAATGCATTTCCCATAGCAATACACATGGCTTCATAGGAAATACATAGGATAGATATCCTGGTATATACTGAAAACTACTCGAGCACACAACCTACAAAGCATGTCGGGACTCGAACCCTCGACCTTCAAAATACGTAGGCTGTCGTACGTAGTACGTAGACGAGGTAGATAAAAACTGGTACCTCGAACCTTCCAAGCATGCAGGGTATCGAACTCTCGACCTCCGATGCTTATAGTGTTTGAACCCCGATATTTGCCGTGTGGTGTATTGAACCGATGGTCAGTACTGGTTAAGCAAAGCTCAAGTGATGGTCAGTTGTGGTCAAGCGAGGGTCAGTAGTGCACAATGGAGATGAGCAAGTGGCGTGATGCTTCCAAATGCTTAGAAAACTGCAGTAAAGTTTCTGCAGAAATTTTTTTAGTTGAGTTGTACGGGTGCACGTCATTTTGCTGAATGGAAAATTGTCGCCCTTTTATTATCGTGGTTTATTTGTACTCCAATACAATAAGTTTTTGCAGATATTAGGTATATTCATGACTACAACATTGTATGTTACGATGGGCGTGCTACCGTAATCACTTGGACGCCTATGAAACATGTTAACAAATGCTTTTTGACAAAGTAATCGTGCTTATGAGTACTTGTAAAATCCTATGCCAGCGTACTAACCACACTTCTGCATTGCATTCTCATTGCCTTGCATGTAGTGCTCACATATTGAAATGCGACACTGCGAGCGCGTGGCGCCGCCGGTACATGCAGCGCAACCCGTGGAAGGAAGATGTTGCATTGTGGTATACCACGAGGGTGAGGGTGGTTTAAGCGTAGGCTTACTGCTTCCGGTTGCCAATGAGCGGGACTGCGGTTCTACGCAGCGCCAACGTACAGTGTAGTGGTATACCACAGTGCAAGACCTTGCTTTCATGGGCAGCGCTGCATATATGAGCAGCCGCGCGCTTGCATTGTCGCGCTTCTATCTGTGAGCACTGCACATGCCCTTCTGTGCGAAGAAATAAGCTGATAAATGTAATGTTTGACAGGGTCTACTGAACCAGCTATGGAACCCGCGGAGCAATTATCACAAATGCGAACGCTGCTTCTGAACTACAGGTTTGTCCCTTAACGTCTTTCATCAGCATTAGAAGCAACATCATGCCAAGTCTATTTCTCTGTATACATTCTGGCCTAAGATGGGTGCGGCCATTTATGCATATAATTAAATTCTTTCCAGGCCCTAAGCTCCTCAAGTATGGCTGGTGCATCACTTGACATTGAAAGAATAATAACCCTGCTCACGATGGCGCTCCCAGACAGCCGCAATAGACACATGAACCCTCTCCCACAGTACCTTTAGGTGGAGGAAATAGTAAGTTAATATTACTAATATTTTTACGTTGTCTGATGACAAAACGTGGTTGCATGATAGAAATCAGGTGCAGGTTGGATGGGAGTGTTTTAGCTAAAAAGCCAACATTTCGTATGGGGACTGGTCTAGCGCAGGCAAATTCCTGGCTTAAACGTGAGCTCTTTAGCTTATGCACTTCTGTTCAACTTAAAGTCCCTTGCTAGTAATGTTACTTTATGGGCTGAACATCATACAAGCCGCTGCAGATTTGTTTCTTTTAAGAACACTTATCGCAGGTTGTATGGGGTTTTACGTGCCAAAACCACTTTCTGATTATAAGGCACGCCGTAGTGGGGACTCCGGAAATTTCGACCACCTGGGGTTCTTTAACGTGCACCTAAATCTAAGTACACGGTTGCTTTCGCATTTCGCCCTCATCGAAATGCGGCCACCGTAGCCGGGATTCGATCCCTCGACCTCGTGCTCAGCAGCCTAACACCATAGTCATTGCGCAACCACGGCGGGTAAATATGCCACACAGGAAGCAATCATTATGCAAATGTTATTGACATATGTTAAAACTTTCAGTTCAGCTTGCAGAAGAGGAAATGTAGCAGGAATAAAAGAATGTGAGCATAAAGAAAACAGAAAAGCAAATAAGTTAGCAGCTTTCACTGAACTCTTACGTACTTGGTAGTCTGTCTGGGCTTTTCTTTGAAATATGCAAGAATGTCTTCTTCAAAACTTTAAAGCAAGTTTATAAAATATATTCATTAAAAAGTGGCCGTAAACATGATATTAGTTTTAAAGGTGAACACTCACAACTAGTTCTCAGCGAATGAGCTAGTGCACTTAATTATAAGTTTCATAATCTGTACGGCTTATTTTTACGATATCAAACATTATTTGCTATTTGAAGATAATTTTGTGAAGAGTAATTCATCCTGATTTTCTAAATTTCTGTGTTGCAGCTGTGCATTGAGGTATAACTTCGGTTTGGATTGAAGATAAGAGAACTTAAAAACAACCTCACTGCTGTGGCGCGAGTCTTCTCAGAGAAGGAAGCACAGCCATCCACGCTAGTGGATGTTATGAAGCACATACAAGGCAATGTTGGGCACAGTCTCATATGTGAGGTAGGTGGACACGCTGTCTTAAACACTTTGCTGCTCAAATCTTCTCATCAATGTGTGAACAGGGTTCTTTGCGAGACTAAAAAACCTGGTTCAAAATATTGGTTCAAATATATGTGCGACGTACGTTTTGGCTGTTGGACCAGCCTTCGTCAAAACGAAACGTTCGGAAAATGCACTGTGCAATAACAGTGTGTGGCGTACTATTTTTTTTCTTTATTATGCTACCAGTGCCAGCGCGATATATTGGTTGATATGCCATTGCTGGTGCCCGTATGTGGTTTACACCTATGCCATGGGAGAAGAACTTGAGCCTTCTTCATGCCTTTCACTTATAAGCACTAAACTAATGGACTACAGATGTCCGAAGATGAATAAATTCTGCTTATATCTTGGGCTAAATAAGATTTTTTTAATAAATAGGAAGGCAATTTATTTATTCTTTTTGGGCAGATATTTCTTCCACGAGAAGTTTGGTACTAGATGCGAACTTTTATGAGAACAATGCAGGGGAACTGGCTCAACCTACACTAGGCAACACATGCGAGTGTTGAGCATTCGTTGTTGTCAGTGAATTAGGAAATCCAAACTACTAAGGCACAATCAATTTATGTTGACTGTGAGTGACACATCTGTGCGGTTTACTAGTGCCAGCATTCCTTGCTGACCTCTCTCCTTTTGCCCCTGTTCGCACATCTCTTTGTTTTATTATGTGGGGAAAGGTGACCTGCATGCCGTGCTATAAACTACATAAATAAATTTCGGGCAGTTGTTTACGTTATCTGTAATTTCGTTTCTCAGATGGCGTTGCCAGATGATGAGCTCCAAGTAACAGGACCTCACATTTACTGCGCTCCTGACAAAATATGTATTTTTGCTGGCAGCCAAGCCGAAGTTATCACTGTCTCCACGTCTAGATTGTTACGGGCACTTATTTTTTGCCTTTTGACATATTATGTTAAGAGCCTAGAATATCCGTTTGCATTTTGCCATATGCTTGCTCTCGTGCAAAAAGTTGTGCTGCCAGGAGACAAGCTAGTGAAAGGACTGCTTTCTGCTCGTCTGTAGCGTCTCTTTGCGCTCCTAAGCAAGAAAAATGTAATCTAGGCAGTAGTGTTGTTCTCGCTGCTTTCCATGCTTTTCACCAACTGTGATGGGACAGAAAAAAAAACATAGTATGTGATTTACTTGAATGCTCTTGCTTGGCTCCAAGGTGGGAGAAGTTAATTCCATAAGGAGCTGTTTTATTTCACGTCATACACTGTTTACTTCTAGTCAGAAGCAGTGCATTTACTTGTTCTAGTCATTTGTTCCTCTCCCTTGTGGTGAAGGCTGGTTAATTTTGTTTCATTTGTGTATTCATAGGTCTCAGAATTTCTTATAAACTTAGCTTAAGCATTTAACTCGCCTACGTAGAAGTTGTGTTTTGCAAAATGCAATGCACTCTATTTGCGCTTCTTTGCTCATTGCTGGCAGATCGGTATATATCTCTGCACCTGTGCAGAAATCTAGTATTGCAGTTAATAAATATCATCAATTCTTTCGTTTGTCATTTCACACAGTTGTGCTTCGATGATTGTATATGGGAGGTCTCATGGCTGATGTTTTTGTATCAGATCTTGCTGGAAAAAATAACTTGTAATAAAGGATTTTGTACCTGAGAGTATACTCCAACTTATTTCTCGAGAAGCTTCACAGAATATTAAACGGAACAGCTTATTACAAAGGCTAGGTGCATAGTTATGAAGTGAAATAATGACATTGCCTCCAAGTACATTAAAGCAACTCATGGTCACCATATTATTGCCAGACGCGCTTTGCAGTATGCTTTTGCTCATCTGAACAAAATTATCACAGCCAACCTACAATACTCATGCATATGTTGCTTCCCAAGTGTTTTTATTAATTGAGTGTGTCCTCAAGTAATTTTGTGCCTTTGGAAGATGGATTTTTTATAAATATCGGCTTTTCTGTGCAAGTACATAATACTCTAGGAACTGGAAGTATTTTTGGCTTCCCCACATTTTAGATGGACAATAACTCAGAGGCAGTATATATCAGAAACCTACAGCTGTGTTATATTCGCAGACAAGCAGGAACTGTCCTCCACAGGCTATGGTAAATTTAGGGCTACTTCAGCTATTTATTCAGACGTCTTTATTGTGATTGCGCTGTATTGTTATAGCTAACATATAAAATCTATCAAGCGTCATGATTCAAAATGTTCTGCATCTCGAATGGGCCAACATTGTTATGCCTATCAGTTGCCTCTGATTTCTTCTTACCACAGATTGTTATGCTGAAGTTTGAATTATGAGATAGCAATCTGAGCAAATTACATGCTCTTTTTAAAGCTTTAATGAAATGTATTGACAGTGGAAGTCTCTTCTTTTATAGCCCCACAATTTAAACACCAGCATAGCTATAATCTGAGGTGAGAACATAACCAGCTGTCAGGCATGAAAATATCAGCCCAATTCGAGATGCAAATATCTTGTAGTGGAACATTGTAAAGTTTCTAGTTTGGCTATGAAAATAGAATACAATCAACAAGAAAATGTACGTATAAGTTACTGAAGTGACCCCTAAATTTAACACGTCCTTTAGAGGTTACATTTGCTTTTAGAAGATAAAGAACTACACCGTAACCTCTAAAGCTGCATATTCTTCAAGGGCAACAGTGTACCTTTTTTATATTGGCTACAATGTACCTTATAATATATTAGTTACAATGCACCTTATATCATATTAGTTACAATGTACCTTATAAATGCGAATTTGTGCACCTACACTAAGGGTTACCCAGCTAAGGGTGTAGAGGGACACGCGTCATGCGTTCGGCCGAAGAACAGGCGGCGTTTGATGAACGCTGCAGGGAACTCGCTCGAGAAAGGGCTTGCCGTCGACGTGCCGACCTCGACGGGAGCGAGTGCGAAGCCGAGGCGTTGCGACAGCGAAGAGCCACGGATCCCGAGCTTCGGATGCACCTGTCCTCACAGTAGTGTAAGGGCCGTCAATTTTTTATATTGCTGAACACATTACCGATATTAATCTTTTTAAAGTTTTGATACACGATAAACGTAAAGCACCAAGCTTTACGATGCATTGTGTAGAACCTCGTTTTCCTACTCTGTCGTTTGCGGTCTCACTGCTTTCTTGCCACCAAAGTTTTACGAACCTTTTATTAATCTCTGTTGTTGCTCTTGAAGCACATGGCTTCAAGCAGGCTAACTGAGCGTAAACAGATAACCGTGTAGGTATATTCACATTCTAATAAAACATATTCGATTGTTTCCCTAGCCTCACCGCAGCATGAATATTCTTCTTCTTTCTTTATGTGAAAACGTCCTCCGCTGGCAAAGTTACTAACCGTAAACAGCAAGTGGCATCACTCCTTGTTTGGCACTGTACTTAAGCGCCCTTATGTTTTGGAAATTCGTGCACCTGAGGCACTTCCGGCCTATAGTAGTCCCTCCAGAGTTACGCATTAGCGTCCTCTTCAGGAGCACTATTCACAGCCTTGTTGTTATGGCCTCCAGAATGTAGAACTGAATTTTATTCTTATCAATGCTAACTCTCGATTCATCCGAACTCCCCTGTTTTGTCGTCCTTTTTAAGGGATCTAAATATGGCATTCGGCTTTTCCAACTGCTGAACAACAGCGACAGTAAAATGTACATCACATGCAGTTACTGTTTGCCGTGTGTGCGGAGCTTCAAGATGCCAATGGCAGCATTCTCACAGGCTTCTCTGCTCTTAGCTATAACTCACTATCAAAGCGAAGCACTCACTGCTCCTAGAAGTTGGCCTAAATTCTCTTCTGCTAGAGCCAATATTAGGATGCGGCGCTATTCCATTCGGATGGTGAACGTACCGCAAACAAATTTGCTGTTTATTGTTTATATAGTTTATAATTGTTTATCATAGATTTCTCATTAACCAAAACATTTGTGAGTTAGCTCTTTAATGAGAGCATTTAGCAATTTTAATGCGTGGAATATGTAAACGGCAGACAGCTCAAAAAGCGAAGCGGTGTCCGTCTGTTTAAATGTGATTTATATTGCGAACTGTTTTTATAAGCTCACATTTTAGTCAACGGACAATCTGACTATTTGTTCTCGTTGCTGTTAACTTTCTTTTCTTCAGTGCCGGCTCGTTCTTTCATTTGCAGCACGCATTCGTTTTATGCTAAAAGAAAAAGTGTGAACATCTCCTAAATACTGTGTGAAAAAGAACATTTCACAATATCTTGATGCGCTACCCGCATGAAATATCTAGAACACTTTTCACCAAGTTTCTATGTTATCAAAATATGAAACTTTCGCATTGCGACTTCTTTTCGTGGCTGAAAGGCAATAATCGGAAGTTTTTGCAGAGTCTATATACGCTCCGCTTCGACACACCAGTGCTTGATTTTTACTTTGAACGTCTTATTGCTTAAGTAAGAGTGACGTTGCGATTTCAGTCGTAACCACCAGTTGCAGAACCAGGTGGTGTCTGTTCAGCGTAATATTCCTAGAAAGGTAGACTTTTCTTGCGATACGAGCGTTTCGTGTTTCGTAAGAGCAAGAGCAAGAAGCAACATGACATATCAGGTACTCGACGCTGAGCTGCAAGAAAGAAGATATTATTTACCTGTGAGCCTGCACATACGGGACGACGACGAAAGATTCGCGTTGGTGAGCACTAAATTGAGCCTATTTTCGTGAGTTTCTAATATGAATATCTCTTTTGATGCTGGTGTGCCTAGGCAAACCTGTATTTGTGCGTGGCAAGATGTGGCGGCTATACCCAGGCTCTTCGAAAAAGAAAACGAGGCGCAAGATTGGGTTGGAACAAGTTCTGCCTACGTCGTGTGCAGCTTGCTTCTTCTTTTTGTTAGCCCTGTTCCTGAAGAAAGTTTCGTTGCAAAATGTAAGCGGATACACTGAGAATGCGCTATATATGCGTTTCTCCTTCCGTGCCACCAACAGCTGTACACCTGTTTCAAAAGTTGCAGTAAAGTAGAAAGATGGGCGAGTTCAAAAAAAACGCATTCTTATTAATCAGCGCGAAAGCAATGGAAGACACGGAGTTTGAAAGACACGGGACGTGCGCTGTCTAACAATTGAAATTTATCGAACAAAACGCTAAAAAAAAAACACGAATAAACCAAATACCTGCATGGGCGGGAATTCCAAGACACGTGCAAACAGTTACTCAGCAAGTGCGTTTCACAATTTAGCAAAACGACAGACGGCTCAGATAGACAATCATCGCACCGCCCTTCTATATGGAAGGCTTCAGCAAGTTCACGAGCTCTTCTTTCTGCTTGACGATGACATCAGGTTTGTCGAAGAAAGGTTTGCATCCGCAAGATCTTCAATGCGGTGAAAGATGAGAGGCCGGCGTTCGTTTTAAGGTGTTTTTATGCTGGCGCAGGCGCTCATTGATGCAACTGCCCATCTGCCCAATGAAGGCTTTTCCGAGAGGGAGAGTAATTCGATAAACTAGGCATGCGGTGCAGGAAACGAAGAGTTTGCAATGATTCACAGAGCAGCCAACAACAGTTGATCCACCTGCCTTTCTCTCAATCGCAGCGAAGCCTTACCTACTTCACGGTTGTGCGACAAAGTAACATCCGTGTCAAAAACACTTGCAATATTTTTGAAACAATTGGATAGTCTCTGAACATATGGCATGATGGCAAATTAACGACTCCTCTTAGTGCCCATGTCGTCAGTTTCAACAGGAGGAGATTTACACTTCTTGATGAGTCTGTCGGACGCCGACACAAGTACGTGGGCAGGGTAACTTGCGTTTTTTTTTTGTGTTTGTTTTCTTTTCGTAAGCCCTGTGTCCTTCTAGCTTGGTGTCTTCCATTGCTTTCGCGCTGGTCATTAAGTATGCTGTTTCAACAGACCCGATGAACTGAATCTCCCATACGGTCTCTCTCGTTTTTTTTCCCTCGTATCTTCTGTAGAGACGCAACCTTTCTGAGTGCCTCTAAGCTTTACTTCCCGCTGCTGTAAGCTCATCTATTATGAACGTTTGCATTCGCAAGGCGCGAGCTGACAAAGTGACTTTGCGTAACATATCGTTGCGCAGTCACCTACGTTACCGTATCGGATTGAACCAGTCATCCAATTAATACGCTCTAGGTGACGGCCCTCCGGGCCTGTTCTCTTGTGTCATGACGATTACCGTGCCGACGATATCGCCCTAGTTGGTATAGTATTGTGACACATTATAGAGGCTGGTACTGGCGGTTGGTCGACGACGACAGCGGAGAAATGGGAATAGGCACGTTAGAGCCGTGTATACAGCGGGGCTGCTTATGTATTTGAGTTTTGTTTTTCGCAACCTTGTGGACAATCCAAATATACGCTGTCTCGGTAGCAATATTTGCACTGACACAATGAATCTTTATTTACACGTATTTTTGAAAGCACATGCAATTATAAAGCGAGCGCAGCAAATCTGTGAACCACACATCTCGTGGAATAATGCAAAGCTAATATACGCCCGATAAATATTTCATCCCATGGAAGCACAGGGTGTATGCCTACGTTATGATGACCTGCCGTTGTCTAAATTCGTGAAAATTACGATTAAAAAATGCACATGCCATGTCTACTCAAGTAAGAGACAACAGTGGAGTCTAACACCGAACGGTAAGTTTTTGCCTACGGACAAAAAAAAAAGGTAAGCAAAAGAGAGAGAAAGAGGGGTATAAGGAAAGCAGGGATACTAGCCAGTGAAGAGTCCGGTTGGCTACCTTACTCTGCGGGAAGGGAGAAGGGGAGAGAGGGAAGGGAGAGGGAGACGTGAACGAAAATCAATATTAAGCGCCATAGCATGTTAAACATTAAATGGTCGTAGCTTACATCTCTCACTTGCAGAACCGCTGCAGCTTGAAATCGAGGCAACGAGTAATAAATAATGTGAGAGAAAGTAAATACCTCCGGCCTATCTACTTCGCTTTTCAGTGAGCATTTTTAGAGCGTATAGATCAAAAAACAACTAGGTGTGCTTACTTGGGGGTAACTTCTGTTAACCTTGGTTATTTTCGTTATTATATGTATGCACCCCAACACCCTCACGCTGTGATGCCACTTCGGTGCTGAGTGTGGGTAATATATATAAATAAATAAATAAATAAATAAATAAATAAATAAATAAATAAATAAATAAATAAACTAACGCAATTCCCCAGCCAGGCCACTCAACATAGAACCGACGAGTTCTGTAATCGACAACCGATCTCGAAATTTGTGGTGGCTTATCGTTCACTCTCTCATTTATGTGACAAAACAGAAAGCGAGAGTCTATACATTACCCCTTGTTTCTTAGGAACCCTACAAATTCATTAAAAGGTCTTGAATCAGGTGAGACTTGGCACTGGGTGAGAGCGGTCGCTTCGGTAGAGGCCGTCACGTTCTCTGACGCAGACATTTCGGGCGCACCGTGGGGCGGCACGCTCTGCACAAAATAAATACAAGAAATTGTGTATATACCACAAACACCCCTTCGGAGCCCCAGCGCATTTGCGGCACATGTCCTCCAACCGAATGCACGGATCATACGTGATTAAGCAAATATCTCAACGGTCCAATGACAGTAGTAGATTGGATCGTGTACGCAGAAAGTGTGGCTGACGCTGCCTCGCCCCTTAATATGAAGCCAGAGCTACATAGCCAAAAAAGGAAGGCCATGGCGATTGATTGCTACGGATATAGGAAATGGCTTTGGCCAAGGAAGAGCTCACTAAATGCTACAATGGGAGGTGTCGATGATAAGAAAAGCGTAAAGAAGTGGGTCATCAAAAGAACAAAGCCTATAAAACAGATAAAATGAAGTAACGCAAAGTAGAAATAGAAGGCATAGATGACAAAAAAAAACAGAATGGAGAATGATAGTTCCAAGCCTGGTCTATCAGCACTGTGAAGTAAATAGAGTCCCGCTGTACTAATGAACACAATATCTGACGCAAAACTATGCGGGGCGCAAGTCAGGATTGAGAGGCTCATCATCAGGAGCAACCGTGCGATAGAGAAAGCGCTCTCTTACAGCGATGCCCATGGGCGCTTATTTTTTTTTCCTCCGTGTAAACACAGTGGCCCGGTGGACACACCAGTTTCGGAGAGTTGAAAGGAACGTGTATGGTTGTCCTTAGAAAGAAATGAAAAAAACTAGAGAAGATATTTACATCACAGGACTGGAAACTGATTCACACCACGACAGGAGACACTTGCCCGCTAGCCGTATAACGCACAGTCAATTAGGACGGCACCAGGGTAGAAAAACACAGCTCGACAAAAATGGGACAAGATAGAGCTGACAGTTCAAGGCGTGTGCTACCAATACCAGCATTTATTTGTTCGATGGCAATATAGTATATATATGCGCTGAAAAAAAAAAACAAGCGGGAAAAAAAAGCTGGGAAAACAAACGGAAAACACTTCACGCGTGCGTCCAAAAAACTCAAAGCAAAAGCCTATTTTCATTCAGCTACTGCTATGGCAGGGAGATGTAGAAATAGCATATTCAAGTTGCTTAGTGGACGCAGAAATCCAAGCTTCATCGTTCGCGCATGAGTTCTGTCGCACTTTTTTTGCGTTCTTTTGTACGCCCGGCAGATTGCATCCACTAATTTTGGTTTCAATGTTTCGAAAAGTGCCTAATCTTTTTAATCAAAGTGCGAGCTGAGAAACTACGCCCTGTTGCAATGCATAGCGAAAGCATCGCATATCTCACCATCGTCCAAGGATCGCGATACCTTCGCAACACATGTGACTATAAAAAGGACGATCGCCTCGCAACTCTGTCTGTCATAAGAATTCAACGACAAAGTTCTGCCCACTTTAAAATTCAAGTTTATGGCACGTTTATAATGGCGGTCATATTCATTCATCCACCAACCTAGTAGCGAAATTGCATAAACTGCCGTACGCCACTGAAAATTTGTGCTCGGCTTCTTCCTTGCTAGGAGCGAAGAACCTGACACGCCGTTTGTTACGGGTCAAGTAGTGGGAGCATCTGGCGTGCGCATTTTTTGTAGAGGAGACTAAGCTTGTTGGATGCGGAACACATCACCCATACAGCTGCACGTTCGGCGGCCTCCTTCACTATGTCCCGGATGCTGTGCTCCTAAAAGAGCGTCATGCCTTTCGACCAATCCACTACTTGGCAAATCAGTTCTGCGGAATTCCACAAGGGGGACGAAGGTCTATGAAAGGAAAATTGACGTGCGCCCTTGCGCAACACGAAGCTCGAAGCTAGAAAGGAAACTCCGGCGGGTTTGTCATGAACAAAGCTTCGTAGTTGAAGAAAAATTCCTCCTGTAGTCCGGGATCAGGATGAATTGTATTTAACTACGAAGCTTTATTCCTGAGAAAGCGTGTGGGTTTGCTTTGTATATGGCTTCGTGCTACATACGCGTAGACAGAAATTTTGTCTATTTTATCACCTTCTTGCCGAGTATCAATTTCTCGCTTCCGAAATCCAAGCGTCACAAGTTCTACAAAGCCTAACAATACGAACTCGAAATACCCAGCCAATGTCTATCGTTGAAATTGCTGTGCGAAGATCCGCGTGGATTCTCTATCCTCACCACTCCAAGTTACCCTTCCTTTTTTTTGTCCCTTCCCTCTAAGCCGAGTATATCGAGCTAGAAAATATTGCTCTGGGCTAACCTCTCCGCATTTCCTCCCTAAATTATTCTCTTTCTCTATCTCCGGAGGGCCGGAGCAAGCTCGAACGTTCCTTATGGCGAAGAATCTCTCCACACATTTCACAAGGTGTGGATGATTAAGGGTGAATGTAAGAGGACAATTCTGTGAGCACGTGACGTACCACGGAGTTACGGCATGAAAAGAGGCGCAGATCGAGAAATTCTGTTTGAAAATCAACCGGCGGCTCACCGGTGAAAAGACAGGCAGGTTATGCTGGTGCGAAACCCACTAGAAGTTCTGGTAGGCCTTGTTACCGGTTTTGTTAGGCCTACAGCATATGTAAGTCATCATCCTATGGAAATATATGGACGCTTACGTCACATAGTGGCCATTCCCAGGCTAGTAGGCGTAAACTCATTTTGTGCAACAAAGTGCCGGAAGATTGACACTGATGATGTGCAGACACTTGGGCGCTACTTGTCCATGATTAACATTTGGTAGTCAATTGGAAGCTAACATGCCAAGTGCTCTCGAGATTCTTTGTGTTGTTGTGTCTTCACTTGGAGTTTGTGGAGCGAGCGTATGTACGTGTCCGTGTATTTTTCACGTATACTTGCTAGCGTTAAAAAAATGCTTGCCTGTTGCGAGCCGTGCCTACTTGTTTTTGCCTTCTTCTCCTCCTGCTTAGCCCCTTCAAGCTTCACTGCCAAGAAAAAGGGCAAGTTGTCCAGACGGCATTCGAGAACAAGCGGCCCAGAGAAGGGCCAAAGGGCATTATGAATAGCCTCAGAGGAAACCCAATTTTTTATATGAAAGTGTTGCTTCTTTATTATTTAGTTTTTGACTTAACGCTTATCACAAGGCTGCGCGGTATGAAAAATTCTTTGCATGCGTAAAAAAATGAGCAGCAAGAGAAGAAACGGGTCATCCAGCTCACAGCGTCAGTGGTAAGAAAAAACAAAACATGCGTGCCATACATGAATGGCAATGAGAGAAGAAATTGTTTGTATTATGTTCTAAGAGAAAATTGCATAGTCATGAAACAAGAAAGAAATCCAGGCAGGAAGAGTGCGAATGAAGATCTTATAAGACAGTCATTGTGAAAAAAAAGGAAGCAATCAATGATGCGCTTCACGGAGTTTTATGTTATATCTTGCTTTTTTCGTATCGTATTCACTTTATCTCTGGAAAGATAGAACTGAGGAACACAGGTCGCCTACCATATGTTTTTGGTTTTGTGAGCTCTACGCCACTGAGACCCAGAGAAAACAGCGGCATAATGAGATGACGGCCACGAAGCAACTCATGCCTGAAGTTACGGTTGAAACCGTCTCGTCGACTCCGCTGAGATCTCACGTTCGTTCCAAACGCTCCTTCCCATTGACGGCGCAGGGATGCGTTAAAGAAAAAGTAGAAAAGAAAATGGCGGATTGTTCAAGCCTGTCCTTTCTTCCTCTTTTCTTTAATAATGGAGACGAACACAGAACCGTTGGAAATTTCTGTTCCAGCTTCCTTTAGGCTACTTCAACGAAAGCAGTTGCCGAAATCGGGACTGAGCAGCTAGGGCCCATGAACAGGGCGCTCATGAGCTGTAGCTATCGATTCTTTGAGAATATTTCTCGGGTACCTCAAAGCGAGCACATCGAAGACAGAATATAATGTGCATCCGTGCCTACACCAAATATAATGGCTTTTCTGCTTCATGGAGCAATGAAGTGAGAGGCTTAGTGGAGAACGATCGCTTTATTGTTTGTCGGAACGTCGAATAGCGATAATTAAGCGTAACATAAATACGTTACCATTGGTGGAGCTCCCGTATACGCACGCGGACAGAAGAGGGGATGCTGCCACGATAATCACCACACATGCTTCCAAGATATAGTGAAGGAATGCGAAGGAGGGTACATCGAAAATAAAAAAGTACAAAAAACAAAAAAGTGGGAAGTGCGATTCAGTTTTTCTGTGCGAAATATGAGTGAGAATGTGGGGGGCGGGGGGCGTCACGCTGCTAAGTGCACTCTACGTCGTCCTTCACGTGACCGGAGCAGGGGAAAGTTGGAAATTTTTATTCCACGATCTTCAGGATTGGAACGCATTTTTACACTGCACTATTTTCGAGGTGGGCTCATGTTTTGATATGTCCTAATGTGTTCTTTATTTTAAGTAATCGCTGGTGTCTTACATGTCAAAACTACCACCTGATTATGATGCACGCGTTGTGAGGAAAAATGCGTCTGTGGCCTAATAGGTACACTATCGGGCTTGTGTGCTAGATGTCCTGTGTTCCAACCCACCCATCGGACAAATTTATTGTCTTGTTTATTGAAAACGAAAATAGGAGGATCCTACGAACTGTGGGAATTGGTGTAAGCGAAGCCTTCTATGTTGTTTGGTTTCATAGACGATGATTAGCGGTGATATGGACAGTTAATGTGTAATTTCTTCAGCGTTTAGTTCAATACGAGAGGGGTGAGTTGATGTTAAACGTTACCTCGCATGCAGCACAGCCGCGCGCCTGCGCAGTACACAGAACACACAGGGAGACGTGTTTACTCGAGGCGCTGTTGCGCACCATTGTTCTTAATTTCTGGGAGTGTTGAGCATTATTATGACACATGATATAACACATCGCATCGTCTCAGAAGTGTTAACCTTTAATTGAATTATGGGGCTGTATATGCAAAAACCACGATCCGATTATGAATCACGCCATAGTTGCGGACTCTGAATTAAGTTTCGCGCCCTTACCTGCTTTTTAACGTACACCTAAGTTTAAGTGAACTAGGGTTTTTGTATTTCACTCCCGTTGAAATCAGGCTGCCACGGTCGGGATCGTGCCGGCCACCTCGAGCAATGTCATAGCCGTCAAGCTACCGCGGCGGGCAAAGAAATGATTTGACGCGCGACCGCTTCCTACACCCTGCGGTGTCTTATGCGGCTTTGCTTCTGCACGCCCTGCGTCAGTAGTCCGCTTGACAAATTTGCATGGCGTTTATTTTTTAGGAATAGTGGAATCGTATGGTACCGTACCTTCGGTTGACAAAATATTGATGATGATGAAAAAATATTGACGCCCGTGGAAAGACAAAGGCAGTAGGGCAATGACAGCATGATGACAATGCGGTGACGATTCCTAAATGATGACGATACAATGACGATAGAGGGACGACAGCAGTGACATGAGGAGAATAAGATTGCAAGTGTTTAACGACGAAAACCACATGGCGAAACTGGGATGAGACGATGGCATCACCCTGGTGGCATAACGAGAATGGCTTTAAAAGAGATCCATAATGGTGGCTGTTTGTTAAGGCGAAGCCTTACGTAGCTTGTTTTGCGATCGCGTTGAGAAAAAAAAACGTGGAGTCTAGTCGAGTGGCACAAAGAAAGCCATGCCACCTTCTTAGAGGGAACGGCGGGTAGAGAGGGGAAGGAGTGGCGCGCGCAGACAGAAAAACAGGTGTTGCGTCGCTGACGTGACGCGGTGGTGGCGGCAGTTATGGCGACAGTCGACTGCGAAGTAAGAGAGACGGCGATGGAAGATGGTCATCCGGGGCCTATCAGATTACGCAGTAGGCCTCAGCGGAACTACGCTACGGTGAAGGATGTCCTCCAAGAAACAAACAAGGTGCGACGTGCGAAGAGGCGGGAGCAAGGCGTTCAACCGCGAGTGCTGTTTTCCCCTGCTGCATGGATGCACTGTAATTGTGTGCGGATTGTGTTACACATTTGTGACACTTACTGGCGACAAACATGCTGCACCTTTAGGTAGCGCGTGAAGTCCTGGCTTGTGTCGTTGAGGAGATCGACCTAAAGCGTGACACGTGTACTTCTAACTCTGTCTCGTTATCTCTTGCAAGAAGCCTGACCCCTCCGATCGTCTAACTTAATGCATTACCAAGTGTGACACAGGTTTCGCCTTCACGTGTTACAGAAGTGTAAGATGCTGCCGAACTTTTTAGATGACAGTAAGCATGGCACGCCTACGACGATCGAATACCCAAAGCGTAATTGCGGTAGAATCACGTAGGATGGGCGTGGATGGACGAGATGAAGGTGCTATGAGGACGACGGCATCAAGACAATGGGATGACGTTACTTAAGTGATTACAATGGTAAAACGACGTCATGACGCATGTGCCCAATAGTACGACGACTGTGTGACGGTAATGGAGTGACGACGGCTTGACGACATTAAGAAGGCGAAGTTCCAAGAACAACGACCGAACGACTGCGACAGCATTACGACAAAGGCATGACGACGACGTAATGCCGACGAAAGCATGACAACGGTATGAGGACAATGTACGGCGACGATAGTATGACTACAATGGCATGATGATGACTGTATCACGAAGCCTGTATGACGGCGACTGTTTGACGACGGCGGCATTACGAGAGTTCTATGACGAAGCAGGAGTGACGGCGATGGCCTGGCAATGACAGCGCAATGACGAAGATAACATGACAACATAAGGACAGTAGACTGATGACGCGGGTATGACGACGATGGCAACACTATGACGGCATTACGATCACTCTCTGGCAAAGAGAGCATCACATCAGCGCTGTGACAATGACGGCATGTTGAGAATCGGATGATGAAGCTGGAGTGACGACGACGGCATCGCGACGGCGATATGACAACAAATTCCTAAGGACTGTATCACCTCGATGGCGTGAGGACTACGGCATGACGATAGTTGGATAACGAAGCTGGAATGAGAGCGAAGCAATGACCACGATGGCATCACAACCAGGACCACATATGTACCTAGCGTCCTACGGTATTACATAACTTGGGACACTGGGTCGGCGTAAAAGAGGTGATAAGAACGTCATGAGGAGAGTCGCATGACGAAGGTGGCGTGACAAGGATGGGTAGAACACGAAGATATCTGACCGACGGCGTGGCATTGAAGGCATCATGAGTGCATGACGAGGATGGCTGGATGGTAAGAACATGATGAAAGCGTTTTTAATTCTGGTGAAATGTGTGTCGCCAAACCATCCACGAAGTTGCGTGCCTCAGAGATAGAATATCTGGATACGTATCATTTAGTGACCAGTGCTCTCATGGCTCTTATTTTGCCTTCAAAAATTTGTTCCTCTACTGTTTGTTCAGAGTGTATACATTTGCTTGTTTTCACTAGACCTTATTTGATAATTAGCGATATGGTAATCTTCCTTACCTTTGTATCGAGTCTTATTGTGGTACTCGCCGCAAGAATGGAATATCAAAACGCCCAGCGAACCGTCCTCCTGAAACACTACATTTACAATACAGAAGAGATTACGTGCGTGCGTGCGTGCGTGCGTGCGTGCGTGTGCGTGCGTGTGTGTGCGTGTGTGTGTGTGTGTGTGTGTGTGTGTGTGTGTGTGTGTGTGTGTGTGTGTGTGTGTGTGTGTGTGTGCGTGCGCGCGCGTGTGTGCGTGTGCGTGTGTGTGTGTGTGTGTGTGTGTGTGTGTGCGTGCGCGCGCGTGTGTGTGTGCGTGTGCGTGCGCGCGTGTGCGTGTGCGTGTGTGCGTGTGCGTGTGCGTGTGTGCGTGTGTGCGTGTGCGTGCGTGTGCGTGTGTGCGCGTGTGCGCGTGTGTGTGCGTGCGTGTGTGCGTGTGCGTGTGCGCGTGTGTGTGTGCGCGTGCGCGTGCGTGTGCGCGTGTGCGTGCGTGTGCGTGTGTGTGTGCGCGTGCGTGTGCGCGTGCGCGTGCGCGTGCGCGTGCGCGCGTTTGTGTGTGTGTGTGTGCGTGTGTGCGTGTGCGCGTGCGCGTGCGCGTGCGCGTGCGCGCGTTTGTGTGTGTGTGTGTGCGTGTGTGTGTGTGTGTGTGTGTGTGTGTGTGTGTGTGTGTGTGTGTGTGTGTGTGTGTGTGTGTGTGTGTGTGTGTGTGTGTGTGTGTGTGTGTGTGTGTGTGTGTGTGTGTGTGTGTGTGTGTGTGTGTGTGTGTGTGCTATTCTTGAAGGCGTACTCTTACTCTTCATGCGCGCAAGTGTCTTCATTGCTGCATTTAAAATACATCACTTGCCAACACAATCATTCCAAATTAATGAACAGCAGGAAACTTGGTTTCATGAGTATGTGAGAAAAAAAATATTCGGAACGAAAGAGCTACGCATACTATGTAGCAAGAAAAGCAGACTGAAAATTGCTTCTCAGAGCAAATGCCACCTCGCCTGCTTCAAGGTAACGCGCCAGGGAAAGTGTGCATTATGCGTCAGCCTCAGCTGTTCGCACCATTAATATGTATGACAGCGTCCACTGACCGCCCACCAAGTGATCGCGCAATAAATTTTTATAATGAAGGAAGCTGCACACGCAGCTCAATATGTATCTCTGCTTGCATAGCATCTGCTCGTGTCGTCATATACATTTGAGGCTTGCGAAAAGAAGACATGCATATCAGCAACAGAGGAGTATAAGGCTGCATATGTATCTTAGAAATTAGAGCAAGAAAGTTCGATATGAATGCACTGATATATTTATTCTTCTGCAGCCCTGAACGCCCTTTGCATAATGTGCACATTTGGCACCGTCAAACATTAAAGACGGTGCGATGCATGACCCCTTTTACGAATTTACTCATCTTAAGTCACCCTTAATGTGTTTCCAGCATGAACGAAAATACTCAATATGCTATTGTGTGAAAGGATGATTACCTAAATGGCCTACACACTGCATATTGTTTGCTCCGGCAGTAAAAACTTGAGACAGCGTTAGACAGCTCGAATATCAATCGTCGTAAGACACTGAATGTTGCATCATCAAAGAAAAAAGAGTGGAGATGACTCACGAATTCGTGGTACCAAAGAAACACTATCATAATATATTTCATAAACTGTTAGGTGCTCATATACTATGCCGCTTTTGAATATGCTTTGCTTTACTTAAATTTATTCGGTTATTTTAAAGGACCACTGCTGACGGTTTACTTGATCTGTCAAATTGTAAACGTGTCCCAGTTTATTTATGGTTGTTATAAGTAATAGCATCACCTGAATGCCAATGAATGAGGCAGCCCTGTAATTTAAGAGCATGCTAATAATAACTACAATTGCACTGATCATTCACAATCGGTCACCTAGTCTGGAGCAAATTTACAGGAATAACTTGCCTGCGACGACTTTCTTCGCGGCGACGTTCAAACACACGACTGATCGATTGCTAGCCAAGCTTTCCAAGCACTTCGCCATGGCAGTTCCTTTGAAATTACGGAATAGTATCAATAATCATCGCCAACCTACTGTATATTGTGTCCCCTGCAAGACGAAGGGTGCTTCGAGTGATCTCCCATTACCGTTAGCATGCGATTGCTGCCACAGTCCTATGCCTGAATGTTTCCTCAATTCGTCACGCCACCTAATTCTGACCCATCCATGAGTGCGCTGTCCTTCCCTTCGTGCGCATTCTCTGATACGAAAGGTTTACTTGAATAGTGATAATAATATTATTTGGGGTTTTACGTACCAAAACCACTTTCTGATTATGAGGCACGCCGTAGTGGAGGGCTCCGGAAATTTCGACCACCTGGGGTTCTTTAACGTGCACCTAAATCTAAGCACACGGGTGTTTTCGCATTTCGCCCCCATCGAAATGCGGCCGCCGTGGTCGGGATTCAATCCCGCGACCTCGTGCTCAGCAGCCGAACACCATACTTGAACAGTAAGAGCATGTTATATAGTTCGATGTGCATCCGGCAAACCAGCATAACAATTCTGTCCCTACTTCGTGGGGGACAACACGCTAGCGTTCCGACCATACTAAACAGATTTAATACAGCGTTTCGGGGGTTCACGCAGTCACCTGCCGTATGGCAGTTGGCCACGCTACACGCATGGCCCTCTATTAGAATCTTTGTAAAGAGTTCTTCATCGTGAACGAATGGCCAAAGAAAAATGCTATGGCGCCGTCTGGTATATAAAGGTCAAAGCAGTCTCACCGCACTGACCACGTTTTTTTTTGTTATTCTTAAGAAACCCGATGAAGGGTTCCTTAATTAGGAGAAGAAAGAGGTAGGAAGAACATGGCACGAAGCTAGTGAATGGCATGAGTAAATGTCATTTCACCAAGGACTAATGTTAGTCTGGGGTTTACTCCAGTCAATCATAAGACAACGATGGCGCTCGCCTGCTGTCGCTTTTCTTTGTCGCCTGGCCTTCCCATGACCTGCGCCCTGTTTCTGGCTTTAGGCATGGAAAACAAAAACGCTGCCCGATTTGTTACCGAAAGCGAAGTTTCTCCCCTGAGACACGTCAGTATGGCTATATATATACGCACGTGTGTGTTTGTCTGTGTGTTTGTAAATCTTGAATGAGAACAAAGGGGGTTAACTGAGGGACCCGACACTTATTAATCATAGCATCAGAAGCCCACAAACAACGACACCAAGGACAACACAGGGGAACTACTTGTACTTACTAATTAAATTAAAGAAATGATGAACTATAGAAAAGCTTGCCAGAGGTGGGAAACGATCCCACGCATTCGCATTACGCGTGTGATGTCTACCAATTGAGCTACCGCGGCGCCATTTCCCAATTCATTTCGGGGGTATTTACGTCTTACTACAAGAAATAGCCCTGAACATGTTAGCAAGCGCCACCACTCACAAACCTTGGCGCTGGATATGGAAAATCGTTTCGGCCGCAGGCGTCATGAGTCAGTCAGTCAGTCAGTCAGTCAGTCAAGAGCTTTATTGAAGTCCTGAGGAGTTTCAAGCCGTTGGAGATCCCACGCGGGGAACTCCTCCGGCAGAAACCCTAGGTGGGGTGAAGGCAACTGGTGAATAAACCCCCACGTGCTACTTGAAGGCATCAATGTGCCCGGATACAAGACCCTCCTTATGTAATGAACGAGAAGAAAGGTGGTTAACCCAGGGGCCTAATATTTATTAATCATAGCACAAGAAGTCAACAAACAACGACACTTAACAGAGCATAGGCGAAATTACTTGTACTTACTAACGGATTAAAAGAAATGATGAAATAATGAAAATGAAAGTGGATGAAAAAACAAACTGCTGCAGGTGCGGAATGATTCCACGCGGTGCCATTCTCCCATTCACTTTCTGGGGCATATATGTGCTCCTACTAGAAATAACCCTGCGAGTGTTAGCCAGCGCCACCATTCACAAACATTGGTGGCGGATGTGGAATATGCCTTTTGCCGCAGGCGTCACGAGTACGTGATTTTCTTTTGGTGATGGCAACTGGTGAATAAACCCACACGTACTAAATGAAGGCATCAACGTTGCCGGATTCGAGCCCCTCGTTCTGTAATAGAATATATATGCTATATGCCATGCCGTGGCAAATGCGTGTTATATTGCCACACCATTCTTTCTCTGAAGCTACTCATACCAGGTTTTGCATTTTTGACAAAATTATCCCTCATGATTTCGGGGATAAATAAATGTCATGAAAAAGAACACCGACCTCCATACTGACACAGTTCCGAAGAATATTTCCACAGCCCTTCTGCGTCTGTGCTTATTTACTGTGAAAGCCGAAATACGGCCTGAAGGTAGCCTTGTGGACATCAATATGTTCAGTTATTTGAACGCTCAAGAGTGCATGAATATCCGTTCAAACACGAGCACCATCGGGCCTCTTAATGTTCACAATGTAATTTAGCACGGGTTACAGAACTGTGTGATCAGGAGCAGGCATCGAGGCCATCCCCTCAATAAAGACGTTTTTATTACTACTGCTACTGCTGCAGGCATTACGAAAATTCATTGCCATTGATGCAAAACCTAAACAAATGGGAACTTGGTTTCCCGTCAGACTTTATTGCAACAACAAAAGCGTGGTAGCCGCTTTCCTAGCTTTCTATCAGAGGAACAAAAAGAATTTCATACTCCCAAATTCGATCGGAAAGCTACTAATAAAAGAATATTATTACGTTGAAAAATTCATGATCGACATACAAAACGCACAAATTTCCGAAAGAACCTGTAAAATAGCCTTTCCTGCTACGTCTTTCACAGGCAGATATGATTTCAAGCAGTTCTGCTACGCAAAACCAACAGGAACAAAAAAGAAAGGAAACGCTAGTGTAGTCCCAATTACGCTGTCTCAAAAGTGGTCCTCCGAAGACAAACTATACCATCCTGAATGTCAGGCAAGAATTTTGGTAGGGCTTTGTTAGATAACGTAAATGATTGAGCACTTGCATTAGCGGTCATTCAGGTGTATGTACTTTCTTTTATTGCTCGAGGAACGTTCTATACAGAATTTATTGGTGGTCTGCTCCATTATAAAAATATAGCCCATTTATTTCGCTGTCTCTAAACATTGGTTCGTAGTTACCTTCCGGGTGCCCATGCAATATATTTGCCAGTGAGTCTAAACCCTTTATTGGTGATTGTTGCCTGCGGGAAACATACCGCAATCTTTTGTTGCTTGCTTTGATTCGGTATTGAGTACGAAGTTTCTTGCCGACTTTCTTTGGCCAACACTGAATGACAGGCATCAAGCTTCATTCGTTGGTTTAGAGTCGGAAAAGAGGTTAGGAAGAATAGGGTTCGCATGAGGCTCGCTTTTCTTGTGGGCATGGTCTGAGACAGACCGATGCAAGGTCAACTGCTGCAGTTGTGCCACGCACGTTATGTAAAGCGAAGGAAACGTATACGTGTGGTTTCCATATCACAAAAGCTGTCTGAGCGAATTCCAGATGATGCCTTGGGGCTTCAGGCGAAGCCCACCTCTATTTCTCTGCCGGAGGTTTCTGCCTGACCGTTGCAGCTAAAAAAGCTTCCGCAATTTCTTTTACTTTCGTTGATTATTCTTATTCACGATGTGTTGTGCACAGTTAAAAAACAAAGATTTTTGTGGTATTGATATGAGACGCCCTTAAGGCCGAAGGTACCTGATACCGCAGTGCCTATATTACGAGCCTACACCTCCTTCCTTTTCTTTTCTTTTTTTTTGCTTCCTTGATGTAGACTTTTTTGATAAGAAGCCGCTGCACGATAAGGCGGTATTGAAGTCCTAGAAAACAATTTTCGTTCTTACAGCAGACCAAAGTAGAAAAATGCGGTTGATGTTCGCGCAGTCTCTCTATGAATAACACTAAAGTAAAGGGCAGGGATAGAAAGAGACGGCCTACCTAATTTGCAGAACCACCAAATAATCTTTGCAGAATATCTGTTCCACAAACCAATAACATGAAAACTTACAACGAAAAGCACATCTCGTACCCTTCCCTGGGGACAGCTGAGCTGCAGGACTCAAACCACTCGGTCATAAAAATTCACACTTTCGCCCTAAGACAGAAGCATGCTTGCTTAGGGCTGAAGACTGCTTTCTTGTGGCGCAGTCTTTATAATGTGTGTCAAATGAATGCAAACAAATCTTGTTCCGAAATCTTTGTCACTCGCAGTGCAAGCAAGACAATTACAAAATAAATAAATCAGTTCCACTTCACTTATATTAACTGTGAATAGACGCTAGATCATTGCTTCGATGAACAGTCTGTCACTCTCAGTGAAGTCATTACAGTAGTTTATGGATGCATTCAGTGATCTGGTCAGACGTTAGATGAGACTGTGCGCATAGAGGAAAAATAACAAATTATGAGCTTTACGTTGGCGGGCTGCAGAATTACGCACCGAGAGCCGAGCACCTCGTGAGGATAGCGTGTGGTACGAATGACATTAATTTTGTGTTAACGGCATTTCTAGTAGTCACGTGATGAAGGCATGCACATAATGCATGCGGGTGGTCTGTTTGTGTGGCGTGCTCAAAGGGGTCTACTCATAGTGGCAACCCCCAAGCACAGATACTCAGAAGGTTCATTCGCTGGTAAGTCCGAGTCGTCCGTATATGCACATTGTGTCGCCGCAGTCCACATGCCAAGGATGGTGCGCCTGGCGGAGCTGAAGGAGTAACAATTTTACAAAGTTCAAGGCCATGCTATTAACTGTTGCCCATCGCACTGAGTACGCCGAGAAATTTCGCCGCTTAGGGAGGACGCATATACATGCGTGATTGCCCTCACTGATTCAGTAGCTACTCTTTCATCGCACCATCGTTGCAGCCTGCTATACGATGGCAGAAGCCCAGCAAGAGCCCAGTAACGGAGCCCAGCAAGGGGAATTTGGTCAAGGCGTTCTTCAAAAAAGTAATTCGATTTGTACGTATTTTTGCCTCTAATTTCGCTCGCGTTAAATCGTTCTAGGCATGCATTTGTTACCAGGCATTACAGTGCAAAGAAAGCACAGAGACGCTTATTCAAGTGTCGAGCACCATGCCCAAGGCTGACAAAGCCACGTAGACGTACAACATCATGGTCGGAAATCTTATATGACAAATATACCACATACCCAATAGCTTCGTATAATCATGCGAACGCATAAACAATATATGCGTTTAATGAAGCTAATAGATATGTGAGACATGTTTCGCATGATAAGATTTCTTAAGAGTTGAATTCTGAATTACCTTGCATGGTTTCAATTCTCCCAAACGCACTAAATAGAGCTGCTAAACAGCAGTCCAAATTTTGGGGGAAAATGTGGGAGAGAAAACTACGTTTGGACCTCAAAATGCAAAGTTAGAACGTATTTTTAGTCGCAAGTGAAAGGCAGCCACTCTATCTATTCTTTCCACTCCTGAAGCTCCCCTGGCTTGATGAAAAACTCCTGCGGAATGCTCTGGCGCTTCTACGAGGCCATTGGCCTGGCAAGGGATAGTTTTCCACCCATAATCCAAACTTTTAGCGCTGCCTTCAGTGTTATGCTTTTCATGTGATATCACTCGTATAATGATCTCTGTCGGGGCTTATGTATACATTAATGAATGGATCGAACACTTCAGCTAACAAGCCCCCTACACTGAAGAACGAGTGGCTTTATTTAGATAATTAACGTCCTGTGATACTTCTCTGAATGCGAACTTGGAAGTGGACACAAAAAGGAGCTCTCGTTACCACTGCACCAGCACTCAATCCATATATATTTAGTTCATGAAAGATCCAGTCAACCAAAAAATTTTACAGAGCACTAAATTTGCGAAAAAGCTCTATATCTGCGCAGCCTCACAACGCAGCCTACCATTCGCATTTACAACCTCTACCAGTATACGTGAACAACATTGTGATATTCGGTTTCGCCGACTACTGTGACCAGCTGCTAGGAAATTGAACGTCTGCTGAGATTCCGTAGTCCGTAAACTATTGTGGTTGACTGTACATTGCAGCATCTCTGGAGATGATTCATCGCGGCGTAATTTATTTCCAGCGAAAGCATCGGTAAGGAGTAACCAATAAATGTGGGCTTCATTAGGCGTTGGACCTAGCACGATATCAACTGCTAGGAATGGTAACTAACACTTCGCAAAGAGACCTTAGCAAAACCCATGGCGTCACTTCTTAATTAAGTGTGATCCTGCGTCCAATCTTTCTCAAGATATAAGGAAGTTCGAGAGACACTTTTATCTAGGCCGAACATCATACTCCTTCACTCTTTCTCCGACGAAGGAAAGGGAAATAGGCTAAAGAAATCTGCGCAAAACGTGCAGTAGAAAGTCGCATTGTTCTTCTTGTGCCCTCCAGGATATTGTTGATTTTCTTATGACAGCGTCATGATTACCAACCGTCCTGAACCTTTATCGACGCCATGGCTTTTTTAAGGTTCCTAAGTGCTTGTACAGTCTTCCCAGAAAGCTTTTTGTCATTTCACATACCGTCTATCTTCTTCCGGCGCAGGACGAATTTCCGGAGCGGAAGGATACTTTAAAAAAGACATAACGAAGTAGTTTTCACACAATATTTATATATTCGCTTTTTTTCAGTTCTGCATAGGCAGCACGTCTTTATTCGTGAAAGATAACTCTAAACGTTAAACAAAACTGACTATAACGCAGTGAACTGATCCTGTTCCTCCTATCATGGTCGGTACTAAGCATTCATTCTCGGAACAGCCCGATAAGACGGAACGCGTAGAAGGAAAACAGCACGAAATTCGGTATCGCGCTCCATCCATAGTCTCCTCATTTTAATAAAAACTCAGTAATTCCGTGAACAGCTATAGGCAGCCCAAAGGGCTCGTGAATCGACCGAAAGGTTTGGCCTTTCGGTACCAACGTGGTAGTGGCCCGCTTTGGGCTAGGAAGCTAGCGCGACCTATTGCACCACAATAAAGTTTTTTCCATCCATCCATCCATCCATCCATCCACCCATCCATCCATCCGTCCGTCCGTCCGTCCGTCCATCCATCCAGTAAGCGCTGTCCTGTATTTTTTCTCTTTCACCTCGCGTCCATTCACATGGTTTCGAGAAGGAACTAACATCGATACGCCCAACTGTAAGCGCGGATGCTTTGAAATACTCTACAAATGGTTTGCCCCCACCCTTGGGAACAGGTATCCGCGGCTATGGATTGCACATCAGGCATATACGCACAGGCCTCGCATTGTTCTCGGTTCTGTATGCAAACGAGCCAGTCGTTCTGTTACAGCTTGTATGGCATCTCGAGCAATGCGAGATTTCTCGAAACGCCCTCAGCTGCTCTATCGGCCTCTTAGTTGGAAGCAAGCACGCGCGGCAGTAGGAAAGATATTCTGACGCTGCGACTTTCTTTTGGCAGGCATCGAAGACAATTCGAAAGGTTATTTGGTCCAACTTTCTTCTTCATATTTTTGTTCGTTTGTTTTGTTCTTGATGTGTAAACAAATATCCACTTGTGGCATCTCAATAACTTTCCAGACGTGTCGCTTCATATTGTTACGTGTGGAAAGACACAGACGAAACAGGCTATTTACACGCTATTTACACTTGAGCCAGAGAGCCAGGCCGACACTCGCTGGCGCCAAGGGCACAGGCCCACTTCGTCGTTCTCGCGGCGGCTCGTCTCTTGAGTATCTCGCGATAATATCGTATTATTATTATTATTATTATTATTATTATTGCACTTCAATGAAGGACAAGCACTCTCTGAACTCTTTCTCAATTATCAAGTTATCAAGAAAGTTCAGTTCTCCTGCATCTCCCCGTAAGTTGTAAACAGTAAGTCTTCCTCAACTCGAACAAGTGTCAGTCGTCTTGAATGGATTACTACACCCTGCAATTACATAATAGAAGGCGTCCAGAAAATGTTTCGAAGCATATATCGCCATCGCTTTGCGTACTATATCGACACTAGGCCTCGTTCTGGCACTTTTGGACTATTTTCATTGCCATTACTTCGTGGCTGGCGTAATTGCGCTGACATGCTATTTCTTTTCAAACTCCTTCGCGGTAACCTCACTTGCCTCGATTTCCTTACATTCCGCGCAAGAATACCAGCGAAAATTGGCACTTTCCATGTAACTGTCTATTATTACCAACAATCAACCGTGCACAGAATACTGTCGCTTTATAACGATTACTTTCATGACCTTCATGTTTCGTATCTCACCGTCATTGCGTTTTTCCGAACTTTGCGTTGTTGTTTTACAGCTTCATACATTGCTAAATTGCCTTTCTCCTCGACTTTTTTTACATACGTTACGTTTAATTATTTCATAGTTGTTCTTTTTATTCATCGCGTTTGTTATCCAGTATTCTGCCTTGTTTTCATTTTTTTTATATTTCTTATCTTTCGCTATCTCTCTCTTTTTACTTACATCCTCCCGTAGTTTAAACATTCAAACATCGTTTTCTGACCTCCTCAAACAACAACATTTCTTTTTCAAGTTTAAATAACTATGCTACACTTCCATCACTTAGCTGCAGACGCTGGTACACCATTCCTTTTTGTACAAAATTATCTCTGAAATTACTGCATTCACGGATCCATTAGCTTGTTTCATTACGAGTTTAGCAAAATACTACCAGGGAACGTAGACGCTTCCACGATCCTGCCTCTTTCAGCAGGCACTCGCCTCTCCATAAAACAAAAATTTTATACAACTGTCATTTTCTCTATCATGATATTTTTCAAAACGTGGTATTTTCTTTATGTTCTGAGCTTTGAACTTGCTTTTTGGCCTTCTTTCTAGCAAAGAAAAGTCAAGAAAAGTCAAGAAAAGAAAAGTCAAGAAAAGTCAAGCCATAGAAATATTAAGCTAGAAGCAAAACGTCTTTGTAAGAAGGCAGACTTTAGTCAGTTGGTTCGTGAAATTAACGACGCGAAGTCTCGTTGCCTTCAAATTATGTTTATTGCGAAGAGGCACAAACCCGATTACCCATTAAGGGTAATAGTTTCAGAAACAGGGTCATGGCAGAAAAAGTTCGATCTTTTCTTGCAAGAAATGCCCAGAATTCTTAATATTGGCAACCCATTTTTGGTTAGAAGCTCAGCAGAAATCGTAGATCTCCTGAAAGAAAATTCTGACAAAAGCTTATCAGCTTGCTCCTTTGACATAAAGGATTGTAATTATCCTTGCCTCAAAAGAAACTAATAACTTGCGTAGAAGAGTGCATAGATCAGTATGGCGTGGTTTCGTTCCAAAATGCAGCCGGTTTATCTGTTCAGGGCTTTTTAGATATGCTTAGTTGCTACCTTCACTTTACATATGCAGCATGTAATGACGACATATTCATTCGAAAGCAGGGGGTTCGCATCGGTTCATGTTCGGCGCCTATACTAAGTGACGTTTTTCTAGCTCACCATGACAAAAACCTGTCCCGTACTTTGTCGCAGCACGCGGTGGTTAAAGTCGTCAGGTATGTTGATGACTATCACGTCCTGTTTGAACCAGACGCAAGTTTCACAGTAGGCAAGCTTTACGAAGTATTTTCTGCCGGCCTTAGCCCACTCACTCTCACGACTGAAGAGCCTACCGATAACGTGCTGCGTTTCCTAGCTATTCAACTCGATATGAAGGAACGGCACACGCATTGGGAGTATAAACCTATAGAGCAAATAAGCTCCTGTTACCGTATCGGTCAGCCCACTCGAAGCTCGTCAAGAGGAGCATTGCCAACTTATGCTTTGGAAATGCATTAAAGAAATCTTTCCACCATAAGGTCTATACGAGTCTTATGGATCAGTCAGGAAGTTTATCAGCAGCAGGGTTTCCAGGAATCAGTGCAAGTTTCGGTCGTAGAGGGGCTGCTAAAACGGTGCAGGTCAGATAGCACAATTCGGGACGCGGCAAGTCAACGTACGGAACGCAGAGTAAAGGTAGCGGTAGTGCCCTACCTGCATAGAAAGGCACATAGACTTAAGAAAATGGCTAGCCGGGTGGACACAAAAGTGATCTTTTCAGCACCTGAAAACCTGGCAAAAATATGTCGATTAACGGACCCATATCGTAAGCAAGCTGCCGGATGCTCTACGAATCGTCGAAAAGAACCAGTGGGTTGCGTAGAAGCTGTTGTATATGAGTTTCCGCTGTCCTGGGGGAAAAATACATCGGACAGACAGGGAGATGTCTTAATTACCGATTACGGGAACATGGCCTAAACGTGAAAAGTAAGCAATACGGTCATCTGTCAACTCACTGTCAGGAATGCGGCTGTGCGCCGGTGTATGAATCCTGCCAGGTTCTTGCGAAGCACAAAGAGAAAGATGTGCGAGAGATTATTGAGGCTCAGGCATCTGGTGGAATTGTGATACGTGTGTTAGTGCCCCTTCGGTTGACTTGTTAGATAAGGAGACGGCTTTTTTGGATGGTTAAGATTTGGATGAGGTGGCGCCACTGTGCATGGGTTAAATAGGTGTATTTCCTGAAAATCAAATTTTTGAAGTTAGCGCATTGTGCTGTCATCTCCCTTCAGCCCTTGTTTGCTGGCGCTAAATATGCTTTCATATTATTCTTTCTGTACGTACGAGGCATTAGCACAATCGGAGATGCTTGCTGCTTCTTTCGCACCGACAATATATATATTTATATACTTTATTTTTGTGCTGACACCATTCTTGTGTCCATTAGGTGCAATTTTCTGGAAATAGTATCAGTGCATAGGAACCAAAAGTCTTTTGTATGTTCTTCTAAGGCTGAGCACTATCGAGCCCCCCCCCCCCCCCTCCGTTCTCGGAAATGAAGTTCGTCGCGTGGAAGTTCCTTACTGAAGAATAAAGGCAGAAAAAGATTTGGGGATCACAGATCAGTGATAACCTGCAGGCTAACTTTTCTCCCACCTGACATGAGTGATGGCTTCTCAAGATCGCTTCCAATGTTCTGATCAAACATAAACAAAATATTACTCGGCGATATAATCGTGCAATGACCGGGAAGATTGGAGCAAAAAAGGTGGCGTCAATATAGCGCGCTTTTCCTTCAAGCCCGAATCACTTATAAGCAGCTGTTGTAGTGAGAGCATTTCCATCCCGGGGGAACTATGAAATGCGTAGAAAGCCGTGACACCGCACACGGCCAAAATGGTTGCCAATGCCGCGCCTACGCCATGCGACCTGTCAGCTGAAGCACATTACATGAAAAATAATGTCCCTTATCGGCCAACCATGCAAAACCAGGGCATTGATGTGGCGATATGGTCGCTTAGCTCACGAATGTTATTTTGCTAGCTTTGCGCAATTGTTGAATTCACCTCTATGCGCACCATCTTCAGCAGCGTCCGTCATAGGTTCTCTTTCAGCTTACCTCTAAATAACCAACGCTGACACCTTTCGGCGGCATGCACAGCCCCAATGGATATGAATGACTGAGTCATACTATGTCTTCATCCTGGAAGAGAGATGAAGAATTCTGTGTTCTTTCTTTCGTCTCTTGCACCGGAAGACCAGCATTTTGCTCTGCACTTATGACAGAGGTAATAGGTGGCACCTCGTAAACGACGACATACGTCCTGGCACGAGGCTGAAATAAAATAATATTAACATATGGAGTGCAGGAAGGAATCTGGCGATGTAAATCATGATTACATCCTGCCCGCGAAAAGGCCGTGGCCGTACCATCAGAAACGCACGTAGGCGGCATTTCCACGCTTTTCACTGCTGTCACTGCTGTCTAGAGCAGCACAACAATAAAATATTTCATCTGCTTTCCTCCTTCCACTAAGAGCACCAAAATGGCTTGAAAGAAACTGAAAACAAATATGCCGTAAACGATGCCCGAGAATAAAATAAGAAACTGAAAAAAAAACCTACTTCACGAGCAGAAATAATGTGTACGCCGAAGTAGACCGATCGTAAATGTCAGACGAATCAGTGAATTGAGTCGGCAGACAGATGAACGCAAATCAGTGGAGGGCATCCAGCACAATGTGACGAGGAAAAACGACATCTTGGCAACTTTCGCGAGGTTGAGGTTCAGGATATCGCCTTTAAGAGGCAAGAGAAATGGCCTAATGTATCTGTGGATCAATGTCCGTCGTGCCACAGACGAGGTGAACCTTGCTCATTTTGCTTGAAACGTGCCTATCTCAATGTCTTACTTAACCGTTTTAGCATACTGCGATGATGAGGCCAGATTGGTCATGTGGGTATTAGCGCTGGCTGACGGACGCTACGACGCTCATCTGTCACCTGTCGCGATACGAGAAGCGTCTGTTCGAATGGGAAAATGTAGGTGTATTTCTGGCTTTCCTTATTTAATTTCTGGATCTGATGCCCTTCGACAAAGAGAAAACGGCCAAATTTGTAGCAGGTTATACCCCAATATTGCTAGAGCTATCTACCGCCAGCTGCGGAATATAAGCCCCGATTAACAAAACCGCATCAGGCAGCAAAGTTGAAAAGACTCTATAGGAAAGTTCTAGAATGAAATGAAACAAGAAGAAAAAAATTTATGGGGGTATTCATTCCCACTCGCAAAGTTTGCGCGTGTTACGCGCGAACATGTGTCAATATATTTTGCATCGAGAAATGTGATAAATAGTCACACAATTGGCGTAACGTGCGCGCGCGCACTGTCAAAATAGCGGCACCCTCAAGTCGAAGAGTATTCAGTAAAAAGTTTAGGTTCGTCATGCAATAACCGTGCGAGGGCTAAAATGCAAAAATTTTATTTTATAGAAGATACCGTCTACCTAAAAACAGCTGAACAGCTATGACTACTGTTCGCTCCATTAAAGAGTACGAGTTCCTTCCTATCAGCCGCAAACTTAACCGGCGAACTCGTGCCCAGTGATACTACGGCGAAGCTACTGTGTGAACGCGGCGTGTATTTTTGCGAGGTTTGCAATGTGGGCTTGATGGCAACGCATCTTGAAGGGATGTACGGTTGCGCGATTAAATGACAGGACAAAAGAAGACACACTCGGGTGTAGACTGCTCGTAGAGATACTCCGGAAAGTACTGGCAAAAGATTGTGGGTACAACATCACACCGCCGGCTTTCCACGCTGTGTACCGCTGTGTGTGTCCCGGTGAGTCTTCGTTTGTCCCGTCATTTAATCGTGCTACCGTACACCCCTTCAAGGTGTATTTTTAGTTGTATTTTACCCGTGTCACACCATGCTCGCAGAGCGCGCCTACAGCTGTGCATGATACACACCTCGAATGCTTCCTAGTCTGTATATGAACAACCACTGCTCATTAAATCGGTCTCTTTTCCCGCGGGCCAGCCGGATTATGAGGTCAATACCTGGTGTAAAAGGTGGGATTCAAACCCAGAGTGCCGTACGTTGACCTGAACCTTGACTTGGCTTCTGCCTTGCAGCCTGAAAGGCCTGAATCTATAGTACTGCTAAAGAAAAGCTGGATATCTCTGTCGACAACACTGATTTAAGTAGTTTTGAGGCTGACTATACACTCTTATAGCAGCTTCGTTGCAATCTGAACCTACGTAATAATTTCTTTATGATAATATTTATATTTTGCTGCTAGATTGATTGCCGGGATTTGAGGAAGGGCGAGTATTGCAATGTTTTCGGGTACTTTTCCTCCAAGACCCGCAGACCAAGTAAATAGGTGGGACAGAGCACTCCCAAATATACTGAAAACTAACAAAGGCGGCGCAGCTAAACATTTTCCAGAATTTGGCGATGCATAACAGACGACCCAACTCTGATGAACAATTGAAGAACTATTGCAGCACGGCTAGTTTAGTTTAGATAAAAACAATCATCTTCCTTACGATCAGTCTGTTTTATGTTCATGAGCTACGAAGGCCTCCCCGGGCAATCTTCACTTACTGCACTATTGCTGCAGCCAACTACGTCCTATTGGTCAAACTCTTATAATCTTACGTGAAAAAAACTTATGCTGTCATCGAATGTGCTTGCTTTTCTCTTGGCGACTAATTTGTTGCTCTAACAGGGCACGTTCACATCGTCTACGTATTACATGACCTGCCACATTGCATTTCCTAATGCACATTACAATATCAATGTCATAACCCATACACCTCTTACTGTTTCTTTTTCTTAAATCTTAACGAGACCAACAACCGACCATAACGTGTCATGAAGTTCTGGGGATAATGAAAATACCGTGATTTATAGTTATTGAATGAAACATTGTGTTCGCGTTTTAACAAGAAAGTGTATTTTTTAACTCTCAGAGAAAGTCACGATAAACGGCTTGTCTCGACGCTTTGGAGCTGAAAACGCGATACTAAGGCTCAATTATTACCAAGTGACCATAGATTACTGTAAATACGTGAGCTGTCACCAATATGTTGGAAATCGCATTGCTATATATATAGGCACTTGTGCTTCATCCGAAGCGCATTACGATGCAAGGAAAGTTCAAGCTAGCAAGCAGTGCTGACCATGCGGAAAAGATTGTAACGTCAGAACCACGGCGTCCCTCATGGCATTACGGCGCACATTGTGCTGATTTGCACGCTAGTTGGTATGAACATAAGCTACGAACGCGCATTCGAGCTAAAATTTTGCATTCCAGCTCACTCAGGTTTGCCAAAACGACAGGCTTCCGAACATCAACACGATGAACTGCTCACAATGTGAAAACGTAGAGTTTACACTAGGAAAAGCATCGTTTCGCTTTTTATAACATGGCTTGCCTGAAGAAACAAGATTTCGCTTGCATATATAAACAGTGCAGTTGGTGCAGTGCAGCAAACCACGAAAGATCGTAGATATTAGAGCAAGAATTATTAAGCTGTCCAGGAAGCATGAACTGCATGAACATCGGCTTGATGCACAAGAGATTAATTTCTTGTGATAAGGGCAGCCTTTGCTCTCTGGTTCTTAACCATGTCGGCGTACAATTGCTATTGAAATCATCCCTGACTGTACTTCTAGTATAGGTATGCATAAACGCGATCACTACTACAGATAAAAAAATTCAAAGAAAAATTACCACGATGCTTCCTGCATCATTTCAGCAGTATTTGACATTCTGACCGATAAACTTTCTGTTCCCTAAAAAAACAGCAAACAAAGAAGAACGTGCCATAACCCAGCTCAAGAAAAAGATAGTCTGAGAAGTTCTCTCCGCCATTCGCCGGCCATTCGTGTTTGTCTCTGAAGGAGTACCTGAAGGAGTACCTCAGGAAGAAACTCAAAAAAGTCAATGGCGATTTAGCGGTAATGCTATAGACATGCGCTAACACTACGCTGCACCTCTTTGATGTTCCTGATTCGTGATTTAAATTGCGTTCCCCAGATTGCAAAGTGTTGTTTAGGAACTAGCTCAACACCTATCGTCCATATATATATGGATGTCCACCACGTACCCTGCTTCCTACTTTTCCAATCCACTTTTTTACCGTTTTCACAGCCCTACTGTTAAAACAATAAAAGCTCAAAGTACCAAATCGTATGGCTCTATCACCACCACCACCACCACCACCATAACGATAATGGTGGTATTTATGTACACTGCAGTACAGGCAGTATTCACACCGGCGATTGACTCAGGTCCACGACTAGTGACCGAGGAGCTACTCACAGTGAGCGATATTCACAGCGGTGAGTGCGACACCGAAAAGTCTAGAGATTGCTGCCATTCTCATGTGCTTGCAAAACCACGGCCACTTGAAATAATCAGCGTAGGCAAGCCCTCGACGTCCCTTCGTGGGAGGCTTAGGCCCGGCCATCATAAAGTGCTGGTTCTAGAATAAAAGTTTATTCCTCCTCCTCCTTCCGAAGTCCGGCTCCTGCGCCGCTTACTGATTCGACAATTTCGTGACTCCAGTAGCGGAATTGAACAATCGGTCAGTGAGCGACTACACAGAAGTAGTCACTTTTCTACAAAAAAAAGAGAGGCCACGGGAGGCCTTCGCTTTGCGACTAACTTGACCATGCGAACAGCGTGAGTCGCTGGTGTGAATGCCGCCGAAGGCCTCTTCTTGTGATATTTAATTAGGCCTCTCTTGCTAAAGTTGTCCCCATTTTATTCTTGCGAATTTTACTGATTTAATTGGACAACCAAAACTTCTGCCGTCCTCGACTGCGCCTACCTTCTCTTGGAACTCTTTCTTTAACAGTATAACGCTGCCGCTTATCTGTCGGAAGCGTTATCTGCCCGCGAAACTGCATTTATTCCTCTCAATGTGTTTTAGAATATCGATTGCCCTTGTTTGCTTTGTAGCCCACACCGCTTTTTTCCTGCTCCTGAATGGCTTCCTCAACATTTTTTGTTGCATCGATCAGAGCGTAGTCCTTAACCTCTCACACTTCTTCGTTGACCACCAAGTTTCTGCCTCTACCAGGAATTCGGTAATTGCGTCGTAGATGCCCCAGTGCGTTATTCCATGATTGGGTGCATTACATCGACAGCTTTTATTGAAACTTCCCTTCTACATTAATCAAGCTGATGCAATCTGCCGCCATATAATTTTTTCAGCAATATTATCGTCTGGTCCTCATGCCGTAGAAGCGATCGTACAAATGGCAACTTGCATTCTTGGAACGGCCTGTGTTTCGAAGACATCCATTTTGCGCAATAAAATGGTACCTTTCCATTTTCAGAAACGTATTCGCAACTGGTTCGCTCTCGGAGTTTCAGCTCATACCCTGAGCGGCGGAATAGCTGTTTTACTCAGCACGCAAGCATTCGTGAGCTGCATCAATTTTTCTTTATCCGTGACGCCGAGCAGAGCACCTTACCAAAAGTTGCAGCAAGACAAAAAAGTGAAGAGTTAGCGAAAGCAGCAGTGGGGAGGAGTGGTCACACACTTTCATGCTTTTTGGAGAACACATAGGAGAGTGCCTTGCTTTTTGAAGCGCCACCTGATTGCCTAAGGATAAAAAAAAGCATTCCAGAGCAAATATTCGCAACTGGAGGAGGCATCTGCGTACTGGAGCGAAACTGCGGAGACCTCTCAGCACATCGTAACAGAATGGGAGAGCATTCACCCATCCAGACTCGTAGAAAGCTTCAAGGTTTGGGAAACGCTGGGCTTTAAAGCGGATGAAAGCATTAACAGTTCAACTGTCGAGGTAAGTCAGACACCTTTGGAATATTGGTGAAAAAAAAAGCAGGCAACAAATGGAAAGGACCGGGTCTGTTAGACGCATATTGGAAATTACAAGGCAGGTCAACAAGATTTAAGTAAAGAAAAGAGATTAAGATGACAACGAAATGCTAGACTGATAAATATCTGTAGACTGTTTTATTAGCTCAAAGAGGCTACGTGACTATTCTTGCCACACTGTTCAGAAGGCGATGCCAGTAAATTATCAATATCTTCCCGATGGGTGTGTGCGCGTGTGCACCTAGTGAAGCACCACACCTGTTGTGCTGCGTTCGCCGTCTTTCCCATTATTTCTTGGTGCTAGCCGCCATGAAAAGTATAGGTATCTGTTCCACAATTGCGTTTACTCGATTTCTTTGTCAGAAACACGAACACCCCGATACATGTTGTGGAGAGGAAAGCAAGAAAGAAAGCGGCTTTAAGATGCAGCTTCACCGGCCCCCTGTCTTCGCAAATTTGGTGGAATACAGGGCGTACAAATGAAAAGGTGGGTAAACGTCTGTAATGGAGTACATTTCAAGCTAGTCACACAAAGGCTGAGTGAAGGTCGCAGCTCTTAACTGCAAGACCAATATAGGCCAAATATATATATATATATATATATATATATATATATATATATATATATATATATATATATATATATATATATATATATATATATATATATATATATGTATATATATATATATACGAGCAGAAAGGGGGTTAACCAAGGGGCCCGATTTTTATTAGTCATATCATAAGCCAACAAACACTGACATACGGACAACATAGGGGAAATTACCTGTGCTTAATAAATTAAATAAAGAAACGATAAATTAATGGAAATGAAAGTGGATGAAAGAACAACTTGCCGCAGGTGGGGAACGAACCAACAATCAACCATCCCATGCGAAGGTTGTGGGATCAGTCCCCACCTGCGGCAACCTTTTTTCATCCACTTTCATTTCCATTAAATTATCGTTTCTTTGTTTCATTTATTAAGCAGAAGTAATTTCCCCTTTGTTTCCCTTGGTTTCAGTGTTTGTTGGCTTCTTATGATTTCACTGCATGTATATATATATATATATATATATATATATATATATATATATATATATATATATATATATATATATATATATATATATATATCTATCTATATATATATATATATATATATATATATATATATATATATATATATATATATATATATATATATATTGTCAAAGGCTGCAGTGTTTAGCCAAGAGTGAGGTACTAGGTCTATGTTCCTGGCGTAAACATTAGCCGCTGCCAAGTTAATTCGCAACCGCTATTTGCTTATTTGCTTGCACTAGACTGTCGCTCGAGAACACACGCTCTAAAGGACGCTAATACAAAGAAACCAGTTCCTTTGATGTCGTGCTTTTTAAATTAATTGCCATCAGGCAACGCTTAAGCACAGCAACTCTGTCATTGCTACCGACATGGTTTCAATACGAGCTGCATATTTGTTCATATTTGTGTTTGAAGTTGGTGCACAGACGACTTCAATTCATTATCCCAGGGTAAACTTAATTTATTCTACAAATGAATAAACAGACGGAGCTTTCGCTGCCACGAGTCGTCCTCGGAATTGGCCCCCCAAGCTCTTCAAGTAATAAACAACCTGCTTGCCTGCTGGCTAGTGTGAGTGGCTGTCGCTCCTGAAGTCGCGACCGTAATTACATCCGTTAATCTTTGCAGATTGTTGGAGTCGCCCCCATTCCCCCCCCCCCCCCCAGCAGATGCTGTCTGCATTTGACGCATCAGGTTTGTCTGTCACAATTTTCACGTTTCTACGATTCTTAATCCCTCTTCTGATACGGTGAGCTCTCCAGTCTTTTCGTGTGTGTTTGTGTGCATGTGTGTGTGTCAGTCAATGGGTTTGCCTTAATGCAGATGAACCCCCTGCTCGTAATTAATCGGTTTGCCAGCTGCTGCTTTGTATTGTGACGGTGTAGTGAAAGGTCACAAACAGCGACACAGATAGCAGGCCCACTGGGAATGTAATTGACGCCTATGACGCGGCGATAGCTTCGCGGTCATAGCCTGACACCTCTAGCGTCACTGACAGTAAATGAATCCAGCACAGGAAGAAATTAGATTTCACTGCAAGTTATTCACCCCCTAGAAAATAACATTGCAAAACTCGATGATGATGTCTCGACAGTTTTCAGGAGAACCGAAAATAGCGGCGTGCACGACTATCTCTGACAAACGCTTCAGGGTTCCCTTATTCAATGTGCCGTGCTCAAGTAGACCGCATCCTTCTTTCTTTATTTACTTTCTCCTTCTCCAAAATCATCCTACCGCTCATTATGTTGTGTTTTTAATGCTTGTTTGACCAAAGCGGTGTCACTACCACTGCAAAGCTATAGTGAGAATGCTTTTCGGCAATTTCCCGTTGAAGAATGGCTTGCATGCCCGACGAAACAACTTTCTGCAGCTCTGTGGTGTAACTCGGAAGATTAATGGGAAGCGCCCTACACAAAGTTGGTTTTTCACGACGTTTGCGCAAGCGCAATAGGAGCGAGAAGAAACTGCACTCCGCTCGCTAAAGGTGCCCGCTCCATAATGCACTCAAGTACGCCGCCGGCACGCTATATACACGGAATTCGGTTCTCGAAACGAAAAGCCCAGTATTCAAACTGAACCGGCGGAAAAGTTCACGAGAGGTAATTGCCGCAAAAGAGAAACAGAAGAAACACACACACACACACAAAATACGCCAAGTTTAAGGCGTTGTGAAGTGCACTCGCATTGATTTCATACAAAAGATACTAAAGCTAGAGTGTTAGAGTGAAAGCTCGGAGCGTGTGATGGCGTCGCAAGCAAGTTACCGGGGCTACATTGCGAAAGAGTCAGCGATGATGGAAGACGTACACGGACGGGTAAAAGAAAAGAAATGGAGAGAAAATTGTTGCGGGACATCATCGGCAACAACGTAAAATAAAGGTGTGAACCGCAATGGTGGCAATGGTGTTTCTACCTCTAACCTTCATGTTGTAATCACTGCTGCATAGGCCCGACGAGGGTGGGCAGTATTGTGAAATAAATAAATAAATAAATATATAAATACTAATAGAACATGCCTTATAATTGCTAATATTTTCAAATACGATCACGTCGCAATGTGTAAAATAAATCTGATATGCTGTCTGACAGCAGAAAAAGAAAGGAAGAGGAAGTATGGTGAAGAAAGGCAAAGATCTCAGCCAAACAAACGTCCGGTTTGCTATTCTACAGTGGGGATAAGAAAAATGGGAAATAGAAAGGGGGCATGAGTGGGCAATGCGTGTACGAAAGTTCCACGCAAAGAAGGAGTAGAATCGGTCACTGAGGCCGCATGTCATCTAAAACTGCTGTAGTGGGCGAGTAGGTTTCAGCGACAGCTACGAATGTGGCCATGGTCTCAGAGTCTTCGTTTCAGAAAAGGTTTATAGCGCAGTCGGCTTAGCGCTGTCCGTAAAGCGATGCGGCGGGCGTCGCATTGAAGGAAAGTCCGAACGGGCGTCCGACAGTTTCTCCAGGACTGGAAAAAATTTTGCTACACCGGAAAGCTTTGTCTCTGAGAAGCCCGGATGGGCTTTTTTTGTAATTTCGAGCTAAAGTCGGGTGGATTGCAATATTTATTTTCCTGATGGCTACAAAGCTAGCGCAGCAACACAAAAATAATAGGTGTGATGTTAGGGTACAAGAAAACTACCGCATTCACGACACCAAGCGTAGGTAGCTAATATTGTAGTCTAGATTTGCGGTAGATTCGACTGACCCCTACTGGGCTACGACACGTTTTGCAGCGCTGTGGAAGCCTCTCAACGTTGAAGTCACAGTAACGGTGCCCGAGGCGTACGTTTACCTGATACCAACGCCGTCGTATAGGAGCCGCGCGATCCAAATTTTGTCGCGTACCGGTGAGCCTCGGTCACGTTCGAATCCCGAAGGCACGAGTGCCTCATAGCGCACTGAAGTGGAACGCGGCTCCCCGAATGTAACAGGCGAATGTGGGCCGAAAGCTTGACCTTGACAAGCCAAATGTAGCCCACGCCGCATGAGTGCTGTACAGCGCTCTAATAGCACCAGTGGAATGCACCAGAAATATGCAAAATAAGGAATATCGTGTAACGCCTATAGCGGGTAAAGGGTAACGGGTCGTCTGAAATGAAACGAATGAAAGCGAATGAAATGGAGAGTACGTGGCATTGGATTACAGGGAGCTCTGAGATAGAAATAACTGCAAGCATATGATGTGGAATGCGCAGCCTGCAAGGATGAAGTGTGATGAACTTACCACGTCTCTAATTAAATTTTCTGTTCAATGAGATTCTCTTACACTAACACGGATTCGCAATTTTCTATCTATCTATTTGTTAGCAATTCACAGCAGTTAGCAATTTTTCCTGTTATCTTGCACACGTTACTTCAGGTGTAGCACAAGGTAGCGTTCTTGGGCCGTTACTACTTCTATATGCATTAATGACTTACCAAATTAGATTTCCTCACGCATGCGAATTTTTTGCCAACAACCGCATTGTTTATCCTTCCATTAAGTGTGCTGATTATTATACAATCCTCCAAAAACGCCTAGAACTTATTTGTCTTTGGTGTAACACTTGGCTAATAAAGCTTAACGTTTCTAAATGTAAAATTATCCCTTTTAGTCGCAAGCATAATAATTCTAAGCTTTTTATGACATAAATAACATCACTATTTTGCATGAGACTCAATATAGATATGTGGTTCTTAACTTAACTTCGTCTCTTTCGTTGTCAATGCACACTGCGTACATATCCGTCAATTCTTCGAGATCTTTAGGATACATACGACGCATGTCACATAATTCTACTAAAGAGATTCCTAACTTAAACTAGCTTACCTATCATTTTTTTACCTTAACTTGAATACTCTTTATCCGTCTGGTCTCTCCATCATAAATATTTGATCGAAAAACTCAAATCTACTAAGAATAGGCCTGCGCGTTTTATTTCACGTTGTCATGACTATAAGAAAAGAGCAACACAAATTAAACTCAACCTCTCACTACAGCCCTCGCATGATCGTCGATGTAGCCCTGCTATCATTATCTCATAAATACGTCCGTAATACAGCACCATCAGTTCCGCCTGTTGGAACTTCTCATTACTGGTCACAACGGTTGTACAATGGGTTCAGTTTCATGCACATATACGGAAAGACTAATTCATTTAACTACTCCGCTCTTCCAAGAGTGGAAAGGCCTTCCTATCGCCGTAGCTTGAGAGAGTGACCAAGAAAATTTCGGGCTTCTTGTAACAACATATTTTTCAAGCTCTACATAACCTAAAGTATTATTTTGTCATTGTTTTTGCCATCATTAATGAGCAAATATGCGTTATACACAGTTGTGTTGTAGCCTAATTATGTCCCGCTCGCTCTGTAATTCTATTGATTATATTTTACTGTGTGAAATGTTTATTATTCGATGACCTGTCAAATTTAAAAGCGTTCGGTTTATCTACATATTGTAACACCACATCACTGCACGCTAACGCACTTCTTAACCTGCATTTTTGTATATGTATTCACGCATGTATTCTAATTATTGTATGCTGTAATCTTTGAGTGTGCTCTCGCCCCTTACACAATGCCTGTAGGGTACCGTAAGGTAACTTTAAATAAATAAACAATGCGATTATGGTAACTGAGACTTAGTACAAGCGGAATAGTGAAGTACTTGACCTGTCTGGATATCAGTCTATCTTTTTTAAACCGGCCTTACCGTCGCTGCACCGGCGATTTGCAGATAATATTAAATGAGTCGTCTTGCACTTTGATCCTTGAGTTCTCTACTATCCTGCCAGATGATCAAGTTTTAAGCTTTCAGTAAAAAAGAAATACGTTTTTGTGGTTGAGTTTTATCCACCTGATGGAAAGATCGATAAGTTTAGTTCATTCTGTGAAAGGACGCTCAGTTTTGTTTGCTTAAAGGGCGTAAATCTTGCCGTTCGTGGTGATATCAATGTTAATCTCTTACAGAACACATCGCAATTCCAAGAACTGCAACTACGCATCCATTTTTTTTTTACTGTAGGAACGTTATCACAGCGCCTACGCGTGTAAATCATAAATATGAAACGCTACTGCATCTATATATCACAAGCTGTTCATAACACACCACCAAATCGGGAGTGATTGTGGCAGACATGAGTGACAATTTGCCGTTAAGAATGTTCTGCAAGTTTAGGAAAATTATGGGGATTTATGTGCCAAAACAACTTTCTGATTATGAGGCATGCCATAGTGGGGGCACCGGAAAGTTGGACCCCCTGGGGTTATTTGAGATGCACCTAAACCTAAGTGCACGGGTATTTTCGCACTTCGTCCCCATCGAAATGCGGCCGCCATGGCCGCGATTAAGCTTAAGGCAATCTTGGACAGCATGAAAAATGAACTCGAAACACTTAAACGACAAATGGCAAGCATGATGACGCAAGGAGGAACCCATAAAACAAACACACCCGCCCAACTGCTCAGCACACCGACGAACCCAACACAGACCATACCACTATCACAAACGCAGCCTATAGCACAGATGCCTACACCCGTCACTCATCTGGAAGGGAAACTAGAAAATATGTGCGCACAAATGCAATTATTTTTTGCAGAGCTTCACATTCTTAAACGGTACGTCGACGACTCGCTCGAAGGAGTAAAAAAAAAACGCGCAGACGTCGTAGCAGCCTTAGCCCGGAGAACCGAGATCCAAAGGTCACCGTAACCACAGACACAGAAAATTTCGAGAGCCCATACTCTGGCTAACTACACACCTACCCACCAAGAGAATCTCGTAATTTGGCAGTGGAACTGCCGATCACTACATACCACACATACTGCACTTACACAATATATCAAGGCGGCGCTCGTCCCACCTGACATTATTTGCATTCAGGAAGTGTGGAAAATGCGGATACCTATTGGGGGCTACCGCTTTTACAGCGATTCGAATTACCCTTAAGTGGCAGCACTGGCCCGCAAGGACCTGACAATCACTGTCGCTATAGCACCTCGCGTAGAAATCCACCACTAAATGCTCACCATTTGGTCAGTTAAGAAGGGTCGTCCCAAGTGCCTGATAACCAACGTATATAGCCCCCCTAGGGATAAGAGGGCCGATTTTTCATCAATTTTAAGTCACGTATCTACCTTGCTCTCAACGAAAGACCGACTAATCTTTGTCGGAGATTTTAACGCTTGCCACTCCGCATGAAGTTATCAACGCGACACCGCAAAGGGCTTCAATCTACTACGAGAAACTCAGTCCCACGAACTTGTACTGATTACGCAGCCAGGCACTCCTACAAGGATAGGAAACAGCATTGCCCGGGATACCACGCCGGACCTTACGTTTGTCAACAATAATACGGGGGTCACCTGGTGTAACCTAGACGAAACGCTAGGTAGTGATCACTATCTATTGTGTGTCAATGTTAGCACAGCTAAAGTTCGACAGTGCCTAGGGGTGGCCAGGCTCACTCATTGGAAAATGTATAGAGAACAACAGCAGGCTGCTTCCTCATTTCCAGCCACGTCCGCAGGTTGGACAACTTTCCTCATGGAGGCCCATGCTGCCACCACCAGAGAAATCAAGACCCCAACGGAAGCACCAGCAGTAGACAGCCATCTCGCCCACCGCTCGGAGGCCCACAGAAGCCTCACCAAACGCTGGAAGCGGCAGCGGCGTAATCGCAAACTTAGGTGCCGAATAGCCCTGCTGGCAAACGAAGCTAACCCCTATGCAAATTAGTTGAATAATCAAAATTGGCGCAGCTTCTGCGACTCTCTCAGAGGCACCCTCAGCACCAAGAACACATGGGCCATTCTTCGGTGCATGTTAGACCCAACTAGCACGCGCACTGAGACATCTAAAGTCATGCGACGGCTCTTAGGAGAATACAAGGGCTCAGAACAAGAACTACTCGAGCACCTAAAACGCACCTACACCTGTGCTACCCAGACATCGTCACGCGTTATGAGAGAATACCAAGGACAGGATAACTCGAGCTTGGAGGCCCCCATCACCTTTTCAGAGCTCTACGCAGCGGCACAAACCTTCAAGAAGAACAAGGCTCCTGGACCCGACCAAATCACCAACGCAATGCTGCGCAACCTTAGTGATGTAGCCCTACAGCACTTAGTCGACTTCTTCAATGAACAGGTCTGACGACCGGACGGAAGACTACCGCGAGAATGGAAGGAGGCAGACATCGTTCTTATACCAAAACCGGGCAAGCCGAGCGAGCTCAACTATCTCAGGCCCATATCGCTCACGTCTTGCATGGGCAAGCTCTTTGAACGAGTAATTCTAACCCGACTCGAAGCCCACATCAAACGAAACTCACTCTTCCCTGAATCCATCTTCGGTTTCCGCAGGAGAATCTGTGCACAGGATGTCTTTCTTCTATTAAGAGATGAGGTGCTCGATCCTCCTGGGGGCAGTATGGACAGAATCCTGCTAGCAGTCGACGTCCACAAGGCATTTGATAACCATCTCACACACTACAATACTAGACGGACTACGAGATGTCGGGTCTGGACAAAGAGTATTTCATTACGTTCAAGACTTTCTGAGCAGCCGCTCCGCGAATATAGGACTGAGTTCAGCACGTTCTGCCCTGTATCGCCTGCCAGATAAGGGCGCTCCTCAAGGATCCATATTGCCACCACTTCTTTTTAACATCGGCTTACGCAGAATGGCCCTGGACTTACAGAAGAACCGGGACCTTCGGTGCGCCATATATGCAGCCGACATTACACTCTGGGCCTGCAAAGGGTCCTACGGAAACCGACAGGACACGCTTCAAGAGGCCATCAACACCATTGAAAGCTTTATGAGGCGAGCAGGCTTGAGGTGCGCTCCAGTGAAATCGGAGTATATTCATATTAAACCTAGACATACCCTAGCGACCAGGGCTCCGGATCTGCAACTCACCTTGGAGGGAGAGCCCATCAAGGGGGCATCCCACCTGCGCGTACTGGGAATGTGCATTCAAGAAACGGGCAGCGTTGCCATAGCGCTCTCTAATCTCAGACGCACTGTTCGGAGCGTAACTGTGCTTATTAGCAGAGTTGCACGCAGCCGAGAAGGCATGACCGAAGCAGACACCATGCAACTAGTAAACGCCTTCGTCATTAGTCGTCTAACGTACGCTCTGCCTTTCCAAACCACGCGGCGTAACCACATCGAACATGCGGATAAGCTCATAAATATCGCCTCTAAAGCAGCACTCGGCCTGCCTGAAAGCACAAGCACGATCCGACTGAACGAATTAGGAATGATGAACACTTTCGAGCAATATGCAGCGGCCACCCTAATGGCGCAGCGTGAAGGGCTAAACACGACACCTCAGGGACGCTCGCTTTTACAAAGACTTCACTATCCACTGACACCACAATATTGTGGCGACGAAACAATACTACTGCCATCTGAAATCCGAGAGTGGATCCACGTGGCGCAAATCCCCCGTCACATGCACCCAGTCCATCATGCGGCACGGAGACGCGCGCGGGCAGCCACCTTACTAAGGCGGCGAAGCGATGCGGATACTTACTTTACAGACGCGAGTTCGTATCACAAGAATACAGGCACCCTCACTACATTTGCAGCAGTCGTGACTGGCCAAGGGCGAACAACCGTAGCAGCATCCATACACACGAAATCCGTTGCAACGGCCGAAGCTGTGGCCATAGCCCTGGCCATACGCGCCGCGGAAGCTAAGGGCCAATCGGCCTACGTACTGACAGACTTGCAGGACGCCTGCCGCCTCTTCCTTGGGGGGGGGGGGGGGGCGTTGCTTTACCGGGCTGCGTCTTCCGCATCCTATGAACGGAACTCATCCTGGATCATTGCGTGACCTGGTGCCTTGCGCACGCAGGGATAGCGGGGAACGAACGGGCGGACCGCTTGGCTCGAGGCATGACAGGCCGGGCCACGGGCCACATCGCCCTACAGAACACCTCGACACCCGGTGCGCCAAGAGAAATCTTCGAATAAAAACGGCTAAGTAGGCGAACCAAAGCCCTTCCTCACCCAGACCTAAACAGGGGGCAAGCACGTGACTGGCGCCGCCTGCAAACAAACACTTTCCCACATTTATACAGGCTACACAAAACGTACCCAGACAAATACAGCAACACATGCCCGTGGTGCGAAGGAACACCGACATTGGAACACGTAACATTCCAGTGCGCGTTACGTCCGGTGGCTGCCACCTCGCCGCTACTAGGCAACACTCTACAGAACTGGTCGTTGGAGGCGCGACTCGCGGAAGTGGAATTGGGAAGCCAACTGGCGACCCTTGACCAGGCCCGGCGAGCCGCTGTAACCAGTGGGGCCCTGCAGGAGGGGCTCCACCCACCATAACCAAACAATCTCTATTACAATAAACGTTTACTCTCTCTCTCTCTTGTAAATGAATGAGTGCGAAATAAAGATTGATTGAGATTTGAAAAATCCGCTGATACAAGAGAGGAACCTTGATAGACAACTGGGAGAGGCCTTTGCCTTTCACGTGGTCCTGTATGTTCTCAGTGTGATTACTATTGTGCAAGCAATGGAATACATGTTCAAGGGGTCGGTCTCCTATATCTAGCATTATAAGCATTCTAATATAGCAAAGCATTTAGAGGCAATGCAATAGAGCGATAGTGTAAAATATGGAATATGACCAGGGAAGCACTGCAGGAGAAGAACGGTCGGCGAGGAAGCTTGTCAACTAAGATAAATGGCACAACGCGACGCCACACGTTAAAAATGGCGGGCTAATCGGACGGCTGATGCTTTTGACTTTATGCAGCACTTCCCCCACACGCGCACAAACAAGCGCACGCAGCCAACCAACTCGCCCCCACACGCACGCACGCACGCCTTTAAACATACGCCTAAACACATACATATACGCATACGCACGCTTGCTTTGAGGGTGTGCACATTGTAGCCCTTGACAGAATCTGAACAATTAAAATTAAGTCAAATGGCGATTTTGTCAAATTCGTGGCTTCTCTGCCTTTGGTTCCACGCATATTCGATCATTAGAGGGTGACCTAGAACCGATGAAAGAAGCCCTAATGATGGTGGAGCAGCTACACTGCACCAACTATCCATTCCAACAACCTCCTCTCCTCCAATGAGTGCTTTTTACTATGCTGGGTGAATTTATCACTGTCATAACTTCTACTTTCTATTTCGTAAGTTTCGCTACACGCAATAAAAGACACGACGAAAGTAAGAGACGGGTAAAGGCAACGCAAGCTAACGGAGCCTACTTAGCGGAAGTGTTAGATGAAAAATGTTCGAAGCAGACACTTTCTGGTCAGTCTCTAGGCTCAAAGAGGAAAACGCAGCGTGGGTCGCATTAACAGCCCTTCTTACTGACACCATAATTGCTTCTTTATATGTGCTGTTGACCAGTTTTCGGGCTGTCCTCCAGTTCGCTTGGTTCATAACAGATTTTGAAAGATTTCCTTTCCTTGGAGTTCTCTTGTAGCTTTACGGCTATCGAGATTTTGCCAGTACCAGTGTACTGATAGATATCAAGGCAGTTCTTCCAGTTGTCCTTACTGGTTTAATATCCGACATATTTTTCGTCAACGTGCAGCCCCATTGGCTTCTATATATTTTGTTCACATAACTGAGCACTAACAAATCTTCCAAGTTAATGCAGCTGCAAGGGAAGCGAGGTGAAGCTGCCGGAAGTTTTCGCAACACATGCAACATGTTTCGTAACAATATAAAAGCACGCAAGTCGCCGTTGACGACAGAAAGGCAAAAGTGAGCATCCTTTTAAACGTACATTTTAGAGCTTATTTCTACGGGTCTGTTTAAAAAAGAAAAAGCTTAAAACAAACGCGAAACATTTATGCTAGTATTCACAATATAAACTGCACTAAAAGCACTAGGGTTTTAATCGCAATTATACACCACCATGTTGACTTCCTCTAACCCACTATATGCATTACATCGAACAAATCAGCCAATGCCCTAGGAGGAAGATTTGACTCGGCGCAAGCTCCGGTTTTCCTATTGAAATATACAGGGTCTATCATGAAATTAATGCGCATGATTTTATTATGACGCAACTATCCATGGCAGCGCGGTAAAACAGGTCGGGAAATGTGGTTCCACATCCTACACATGCCCACATTTGCGTTCCATGGGATGGTGACTCAGGATCTACAAATGCGCTAGGTGTGCCGAAAGTGTTGACGCAAGATCAGAAAGAACTTCGAATTTCGCGCTGTCAAGGATTGTTGGATTTGATTGAAAATGAGCCGGACTTTCTGAACTCTGTCGTAACCAGAGACGAATCCTCGAGTACGACCCAGAATCGAAAAGGCAGAGCAGCGGGAGGCACACAACATCATCCCTCCGCCCCAAGAAAGAGCGAATGAGCCAGCCTCGCATCAATACGATGCTCATTGTCTTCTTTGACGCCTGAGGAATCGTATATTTTGAGTTTGTACCACAAGGAGATACTGTCAACTCAGCCTCCAACCTGAAGGTGCTCAAGAGACTGAAACGTCGGGTCGCGCGCGTGAGGGCTGACATCAAAGACACGGTCAAGCTCCACCGTGACAATGCCCCCAGCAACACGTCCTTCATTGTTCCCAACTTCCTGGCCGGGAGCAACACCCCGGTAGTCCCCCATACCCTATAGAGTCCAGACTTGGCTCAATGCGACTTGTTGTTTCCCTGACAGAAGAGAGTGCTGAAACGAAAGCATTGGGAGACCGTGAAAAAAATGCAAAAGCATGTTACAGTGTTTCTGAGAGACATTTTTGTCGACGACGTTAGGTTGCCTTCTAGGCGTGGCAGACAAGTCTCCGCAAGTGTATTGATGCAGGGAAAAGGTTTTTGAAGAGCTTCAGCCATTTGTACAGGTCAGGCCAACAAATCTATTTTTCCCAGAACATGCTCATTACTTTCATAATGGGCCCTGTATACAAGAAACAGAAAAGCTCTCTCACAACAGAAACACTTGACGAATTTTAATTACATTTCCCGCAATTGAATTTGAACAATCTTCCATGCCTGCAAATACAGACGTTCATGTACAGAAGCTACTGACTAATTTCGAAAGTCTCATCTCCAACATCAGTAGCCTATTTTATGTCCACTGCTTGAAAAAGCCTCCTTTGTACCTTGATGTTGCAGGTTTAATGAAGAAAGCTAGCCTGACCACCGCGGCTCTCAAGCAGATCCCATTGAAACTTTTGCATTGTTCATACGCTAACCGAATCCATGTTTACACAAACGGTTCCGTCTCGGAACATTCGATGGTCGCCATCGTTACACCATCTCAATCGGTCGACATGAAATTTAAGACTTCACATGTAACGACATCTACAGGTTCCGAACTGGCTGCTCTTCGCGCTGCTGTCCAATACATTGAAGAAGAACCGCCGAACAAATGGGCAATATTTTGTGGTTCGAAAGCAGCCCTCCAGAGCTTGCGAGGTTTACGACGTGGCAAATACGAACAGCTGATCTAAAATCAACGACACTTACCATTGCGCTTCTGAACGAGAACACGATATAATCTTAAGTGGCTGTCGGGACATAGTGGCATCTTTGGTAATCACCTCGCCGACGACGCTGCCTGACGGGCCCGGGATGACGCACCGACACTCCTTATACCTTTATTGAGAGTAGACGCTGCAAGAGGGCTTCGCCGTCTCGCTGGTACCATCACATTAAGTTACTAGCATTCACAATAGAACTCCAAGTGTCGTTTATACAGCCTCGACCCATCACAAAAATTTAAATTACCAGGAAACATCTCGCGACGTGACGCAACACTGGTGTGTCGGCTGTGGCTAGGAGTAGCAGATACCAACTCCTACAGCTATCGTATTGGAATGGCGGACTCATCAATGTGCGCTAAGTGCAAGTGGGAAGAAACCATCAGTCATCTTCTATGCCACTGTTCTCGCTTTGATAACCAACGTAAGGCTCTCCAATGTGCCTTGAATAGACTGGATCACAGGCCATTTACAGAAGCAAAGATCTTGGGAGCCTGACCTAATAGTTCATTAGCCCAGAAAGCAGTTCGAGCACTTCCTCACTATGTGAAAGCAACAGACTTGATTACCAGACTATAGACATCCTACACCTAACTTACTGCATGTGAAAGTGCGGTATAGATTCATGTTCTCTCTCTCTCTCTCTCCATCATCATCATCATCAGCCTGGTTACGCCCACTGCAGGGCAAAGGCCTCTCCCAAACTTCAACTACCACGGTCATGTACTAATTGTGGCCATGTTGTCCCTGCAAACTTCTTAATCTCATCCGCCGACCTAACTGTCTGCCGCCCCCTGCTAAGCTTCCCTTCCCTTGGAATCTATTCCGTGACCCTTAATGACCATCGGTTATCTTCCCTCCTCATTATATGTCCTGCCCATGCCCATTTCTTTTTCTTGATTTCAACTAAGATATCATTAACTCGCGTTTGTTCCCTCACCCAATTTGCTCTTTTCTTATACCTCAACGTTACACCCATCATTCTTCTTTCCATAGCTCGTTGCGTCGTCCTCAATTTAAGTGGAACCCTTTTCATAAGCCTCCAGGTTTCTGCCCCGTGCGTGAGTACTGGCAAGACACCGCTGTTACAAACTTTTCTCTTGGGTGATGATGTCAACCTGCTGTTCATGATCTGAGAACGCCTGCCAAACGCACCCAAGCCCATTCTTATTCTTCTGATTATTTCAGTCTCATGATCCGGATCCGCAATCATTACCTGTGCTAAGTAGATGTATACCCTTATCTCTTCCAGTGCCTCACTACCTATCGTATACTGCTGTTCTCTTCCGAGACTGTTAAACATTACTTTATTTTTCTGCAGATTAATTTTTAGACCCACCCTTCCGCTTTGCCTCTCCAGGTCAGTGAGCATGCATTGCAGTTGGTCCTCTGAGTTACTAACCAAGGCAATATCATCAGAGAATCCCAAGTTACGAAACTATCCTCCATTAACTCTTATCCCCAATTCTCCCCAATACAGGTCTGAATACCTCCTGTAAACATGCTGTGAATAGCATTGGAGAGATCGTACCTCACTGCCTGACGCTTTTCTTTATTGGGTTTTGTTGTTTTCTTTATGGAGGACTACGGTGGCTGTGCAGCCGCTACAGATATCTTTCATCACTTTTACATACGGCTCGTCTACACCCTGATTCCGCAATGCCTCCATGACTGCCGAGGTTTCGACTGAATCAAACGCTTTCTCGTAATCAATGAACGCTACATATAAAGGTTGGTTATATTCCGCACAATTTTCTATCACCTGATTGATAGTGTGAATATGGTCTATTGTTGACTACCCTTTACGGATTCCTGCCTGGTCCTTTGGTTGACGGAAGTCTAAGGTGTTCCTCATTCTGGTTGCAATTACCTCAGTAAATACTTTGCAGGCAACGGACAGTAAGCTGATCGGTCTATAATTTTTCAAGTCTTTGGAGTCCCCTTTCTTATGGATAAAGGTTATGTTAGCGTTTTTCCAAGATTCCGGTACGGTCGAAGTCGTGAGGCATTGCGTATACAGGGTGCCCAGTTTCTCTACAACAATCTGCCCACCATCCTTCAACAAATCTGCTGTTACCTGATCCTCCCCAGCTGCCTTCCTCCTTTGCATAGCTCCCAAGGCGTTCTTTACTTCTTCCGGCGTTACTTGTGGGATTTCAAATTCCTCTAGACTATTCTCTCTCACATTATCGTCGTGGGTGCTACTGGTACTGTATAAATCTCTATAGAACTGCTCAGCCACTTGAACTATCTCAGCCATATTAGTTACGATATTGCCGGCTGTGTCTCTTAACGCATACATCTGATTCTTGCCTATTCCTAATTTCTTCTTCACTGCTTTTAGGCTTCCTCCGTTCCTGAGAGCATGTTCAATTCTATCCATATTATACTTCCTTATGTCAGCTGTCTTACGCTTGTTGATTAACTTCGAAAGTTCTGCCACTTCTATTCTAGCTGTAGGGTTAGAGGCTTTCATACATTGGCGTTTCTTGATCAGATCTTTCGTCTCCTGCGATAGCTCACTGGTATCCTGTCTAACGGAGTTACCACCGACTTCCATTGCACACTCCTTAATGATGCCTACAAGATTGTCGTTCATTGCTTCAACACTAAGGTCTTCTTCCTAAGTTAAAGCCGAATGCCGGTTGTCTAGCTTGATCCGGAATTCCTCTATTTTCCCAATTGCCACTAACTCAGTCACCGGCTTCTTATGTACCAGTTTCTTCCGTTCCCTCGTCAGGTCTAGGCTAATTCGAGTTCTTACCATCCTATGGTCACTGCAGCGCACCTTGCTGAGCACGTCCACGTCTTGTATGATGCCAGGGTTAGCGCAGAGTATGAAGTCTATTTCATTTCTAGTCTCGCCGTTCGGGCTCCTCCACGTCCACTTTCGGCTATCCCGCTTGCGGAAGAAGGTATCCATTATCCGCATATTATTCTGTTCCGCAAAGTCTACTAATAACTCTCCCCTGCTATTCCTAGTGTCTATGCCATATTCCCCCACTGCCTTGTCTCCAGCCTGCTTCTTGCCTACCTTGGCATTAAAGTCGCCCATCAGTATAGTGTATTTTGTTTTGACTTTACCCATCGCCGATTCCACGTCTTCATAGAAGATTTCCACTTCCTGGTCATCATGACTGGATGTAGGGGCGTAGACCTGTACAACCTACATTTTGTACCTCTTATTTAGTTTCATAAGACCTGCCACCCTCTCGTTAATGCTATAGAATTCCTCTGTGTTACCAGCTATATCCTTATTAATCAGGAATCCGACTCCTAGTCCTCGTCTCTCCGTTAAGCCCCGGTAGCACAGGACGTGGCCGCTTTTTAGCACTGTATATGCTTCTTTCGGCCTCATAACTTCACTGAGCCCAATTATATCCCATTTACTGCCCTCTAATTTCTCCAATAGCACTGCTAGACTCGCCTCACTAGAAAACGTTCTAGCGTTAAACGTTGCCAGGTTCATATTCCAATGGCGGCCTGTCCGGAGCGGCCTCTCTCTCCTTGCGACCTCCAATTACCTCTGTTCTGCGCCAACAGATTCCAATGTGCACCAGCGAATTTCCTAATTTCCTTACCCCATCTAGTCTTCTGTCGTGCTCGACTGCGCTTGCCTTCTTTTGGAACCCATTCGGTAACCCTAATAGTCCACCGGTAATCTAACATACGATTACATGACCGGCCCAGCTCCATTTTTTTCTCTTATTGTGAATTACAATATCGGCTGTCCCCGTTTGCTCTCTCATCCACACCGCTCTCTTCCTGTCTCTTAACGTCAAGCCTAACATTCTTCGTTTCAACGCTCTTTGCGTGGTCCTTAACTTGTTCTCGGGCATTGTCAACCTCCAAGTTTCTACCCCATATATCAGCAGCAGTAAAAATTCACTCGTTGCACACCTTTCTTTTCAATCATAGTGCTAAGCTTCCAGTCTGGATTAAAACGGCAAGCTGGACAAGTTGCTGATTGAACATGTTCCTAGGGGTGGGCTTCCCATAGTGTACTACCTTTTGTCTTTCGACTGGATTGCACTTTCCACCCCTAGGAGCATGTTCTAGTCTGGATCTGACAATGTGTGTCATGTGCCCACCAGCCCCTTTTTATTTTGTAAGTTTCCTTCTCGTGATCAGGAACCCTGTGAGTAATTTGCGTACGCAAATGAACTCCTTCACAGACTTTTTAAGCTGACTGGCTATCTTGAACTCTTGTGCTCTTGCCAGGCTATTCATAATTATCTTTGTCTTCTGCAGAATAATCTTGAACCCTACTGTCACACTATCTCTGTTAAGGCCCTCAGTCATTTGTTGTAAGTCATCCCCAGTGTTGCACAACAGTACCATGTCATCTGCAAATGGAAGGTTGCTGAGATATTTCCCACTGATCCTCACTCCCAAGCCTTCCCAGTTTATTTGCTTGAATACTTCTTCCAAGCATGCAGCGAATAGCATTGCAGAGATTGTGCCTCCTTGCCTGATCCCTTTCTTTATAGTTATCGTTCTACTTTCCCCGTGGAGAATCAAGGTAGATGTGAAACCTTTGAAGATATTTTCCAAAATATTTACGTAAACCTCATGTACGCCTTGATTACATAATGCCTCTACGACTGCTGGTATCTCTACTGAATCAAATGCCTTTTCGTAATCTATGAATGCCATACAGAGAGGTTGATTGCACTCTGTAGATTTCTTGATTACATTATTGATGACATGGATGTGGTTCATTGTAGGGTATCCCTTCCTGAAGCCAGTCTGTTTTCTTGGTTGATTGAAGTAAAGTGTTGCCCTTATTCGGTTGGAAATCACCTTGGCGAATATTTTATACAATATAGAAATAAGGTAATGGTTCTATAATTTTTTTAACTCATTAGCGTCTTATTTTTTGTGCATTATTATAGTACCGGCTTTCTTCCAGTTGTCTGGGACCCTTGAAATCATGAGACATTTTGTGTAAAGGGCCACGAGTTTTTTTGAAACATGATGCCTCCTCCATCTTTGAATAAATCTACTGTTATTACATCTTCTACTGCAGCCTTTCCTCATTTCATGTCTTGCAAAGATTTTCTAGCTAAATAACGTGTCTTTGTGCTTGCAGTCAGTTTCTTGAGTTGTCCGGCCGTCTTGAAAAGTTTAATCCGGATAAAAAAAGTACACCCATTTCACAAGAACAAAGAGCGCAGCCTGTGTCGTGTATCGCTTTCGTGATCACACTGTTTCCTTCTGGCTCGCACTAAAGCTCTCGTTTCAAGGTCTTTTTGATATTTAAAAAATTGGCGGGTTTACGTGTCCAAAAGCATGATTTAATTATGAGGCACGCCGTAGTGGGGGACCCCGAAATAATTTCGACCACCTGCGGTTCTTTAACGTGCACCTCATTTTAAGACTGGAGGTGTTTTCGCATTTAGCCCCCCATCGAAATACGCCCGCCGTGGACATGGTTCAATCCCGCGACTTCGTGCTTATCAGCTTAACACCAAGCCACTAAGCAGCTATGGCTGGTTTTTTTTGCTTTTAACTCCTTCATTGTGAATGTGCTATTGATGTGACCCTTTCCCCTCATAGGAACGTCTAAGCATATCTTTTGAAAGTATTTCATTCGGTCGCTCTGAAACATGGGGTGCACCTGTGCGTGTTTCGACAACCATTCTTTTTTTTTCACTTTTTCAGGGCCGCTAGAGAAAGTTTACTGGCAGTGCATACTCCAGACCATTGTGCTAGTTTTTCTGTCGGCACGAAGAACAATAAAACGGTGCACATTGGTTACGGTGCACCGTAACCTACTTGGTTAGGTTGCACCGTAACCATTGGTTACGGTGCACCGTAACCAACGCTGGATCTAGCGCTTGTTTTCTTTTTCATTTTCTTCATGTATGGGAGTCCCGCTGACAGCTTCTAACTTTGGGGTTCCCGGTGTAGTACAAGTTCTGTGTACAATTTTTTGACAAACTGACATCGTTGATGAATAAACTTGAACTTGAAAATGGATGTACTATCAATGAATAAAAAGAAAACATTTTCGCGATGACGAAACAGCCAGTCTGCGGATGCGATCTCCGAGCGCAAGGATTCAGCGAAAATCCTGGATCAACTGCGCGCGCCTCATGCATTTTCCTCTGCTTCCGCATAATGTATCTGACAGGTGCTGCTTTTCATCCGGTGGTCGATGATGGCAGTTCGCAGAAAGTCGAGATGTTGCTTCACCGACACCGAAGATCTCCATAGGGCACGCAACTTCGTTCTGAAAATGGAGGGCAGTGATCCCAATTTTAGACACATTCTAAGATCCGGACAGGCAAGGCGTTGCGCTTCCAAACGGTACTATGACGTCCTCACTCCGCAGAGAGTCCGTAGATACCGTGAGAGCCATTCAACCGCGCCACGACATCTGCAGGATTTCAGAACGTCAAAAACAATCCAGCATGGTTGCGTGCGTGCGTGCGTGCGTTCACTTTTTGCCAACACAGCCGTCCACGGGAGTTTTCCTGTTGGTGAGGAGTATCTGTGCCGAAATGATATGTGGACGGATTTTCAGTACTTTCCTTCAAGCCGCTTAATATTGCGCGAAGAAGGGCGAACAAGTTCCAGGAGATTCGAAAAATGTTTACTTGTTGACAGCGGTGCTGGTAGTTTGCCCAAGATATCCACAAAATAATGTCAACTTTACCGGCTGTATCGTATGCTAAAAGACTGTCCTGTGCTGGTCTCGCCCAGCCAAATATCCATTCACCGAAATACAGAAAAGTGTAAGGTGGAGGAGTTGACGAACGGAATACAACGACAAGTGGTCAACGAACTATTCGCGCCAAACAAATAATAAGCATCGAAATATATCCGGGATTTTCGTTGTACCGAAGACATCGGGAAACTTCAGCTTTATGAACGAGTCAGCGCACCATGCGTGCTGCCTCGTCTTGCAGTCAAGCTGGTCTTTAGCAGAACTCCCCTCTGGCTTTGGGCAAAACTCATGTTTCTATTATTCTGACAACTTTGCCAGCGCCATTTGAAGGTATGGTATGGTAAGTTATTGTATGGTAAAACTTTATTGAGGCTCTGCAGATTGTAAGTCATTACGAAGCGGGCCGCTCGCACGTGGGAACCGGAAGGTCAAGCCTCTCGGCAGCATGGTGGGCCTGCTGGACAGCGTTGAGTTGGTCAGCCAGAAGAGGGCTGCGGAGAACCGCCTCCCATTGGGCCGAGCTTTTATCGATGATAGAGCGTGTTCGGGCGCACCGCCAGAGCACGTATTCTTACGTGGCTATTTCTCCGCAATAGCGGCAAGTAAGATGTGTGGGAATATCCGGATATATTGTATGTGTGGGTTGGGACACGTATTCGTTTGTAGTAGACGGAGCGTTAGTGCTTGAGCTCCGCATGCATTGAGGCAGTGGCTTACAAAACTTATTATTGCTAGGCAACGCGTATTACTCGTCAGAATATAATCTAACCGTCAGGTTTATTAGTCCTACGCTTTGCAGCTCTTGGAAAATTCACTCCTGTAGCCTTCGTTTTCGGAAAGTGCGGCAGCAGCTGGTGAATGCCCATTGTCGACGCTGGTGAACTTCATATTTTTTTTAAATTGTGGTTTTCTAGAGAAGCAGAGTGAGCAGATTCTTATGAGAGTCCTACTGATTTAGCCGCATCATGTCCGTGGGCTAGGGGGAGGGCACTTGGTATCCGTTTACTCACATGAATTCGCGAAACGCCTTCACAGATGATCACATTTCATTGATCATTTCTGTGAAGTAACCGTTCCCATACTTCCACGCGGAAGGCAATGCATGTTGCAGAAAGAGTGCTGCATTTGAGGGGCAGCACTAGAGAGTAGGAAACGTCTTTCACCGTAAAAAGGTCAGGAAATCCAAGGAGATGCTCCTACGACAGTGTTTTTCGAATTGCCGACAAGAAACAAGTTCTCACTTCCGGGTGAAGAGAAGGAAAAAGAAAACGTCCCTTCATCGGATGGAGAGAAAGCTGCGGATGCCAGAGCCAACTGCAAAATATGGTACGCGCTTCAATGGCAGCCCGGGTCTTTCCCGGCTGCACCGTGCGTGTCGGTGTAAAATTTGACGCGTACGGAAGCCATTTGCTTGGTCCTGTTCACCCTTTTCACTTCCGTTTTCCAACTGCTTTGACAATGGCGGGGCGAAACACGAATGTCCCATATAGTCTTAAGCGTCCCACTCCTAAAACTTCTACTATGCCAAGAAACAAACAACTAAATAAATATATAAATAAATAAACTGCGTAGAGAAAAACGACTCAATCTGCGCGCCACCTCTTTCCAGGCTCACTGCTCATGGGAAATGTCTTTCTCCCTGGGGGCCATTTTTTTTTGCCTTTACGAAAACCTTTCAGAAAACAGCGCGGCTAAGTCCCCTATTTCTTCGGCATTGAGTATAAGGCTGCGAGCTTGACATCGGTGCGTAGTAAACGTTTTGCGTTTTCCCATCAGTGTAGCTTTTTTGAGCCATGGAATCAAATAGAACTAAGCGCTTCCACGCTTTCTGTAACATAATCTTCAGTGACTTCAGCTTACTTTCGACTTACGTAGCGGAGGCCATCGATGGTTCCTTCCATGTCCCTTCGGTGAAAAGTACGCTTCAGACTTCGCCTCCATATTTCGAGGAGCGGACGCAGGAAATGTTTCGACAGTTTCGTAGATTCATGGGAATCGAACCATTGATCTATTGATCCCATTATCTAAGTTTTTTGTTGGAAATACTGGGTTATTTTCGGTCGTACAGGCAAGGCAGCGGCACGGCATAAATTTTTAGCAATACTTGTAACTATATAAATGTCATCCTGCAGGAAAAATAAAGAAATAAAATAAATAACCTATTATATCCGAAATAGCTAAAATTGTAAAATAAGACTAAGGCGTCGATGATGTCGATGGAGAAATACGGCAACGAATGCTTTAGAACAGAAGATGATCGAGCTGACATTTTCACGCGGAGTGAGAAAAATACAGAGAGAAAAAAAAAACAAGAGTGAAAATAAAGGAAGAAATAACCAGGCGCACGCCCAGTTTGCTACCATACATTAGGAAAAGGGGATAAATGACCCAAAAGATATAAAGACGTGGTGAGAAATAGCAATTGTCGCGAGATGACCCAAAGGTGCGCGAAGACTGAGAGATGGTTGCGGAGACCCACGTGTTCACTAAAGGTACTGTGGCAATTATCTCTTTACTCTCTTTACGAGCCATTGATACAGTGTTTATGCTATATAAAGATACGCAGCAGTGACAACGCATCGCCACGTCTGGTTTCCGAGCACCGATGACCCAGGCGAAGTTCATATGTCGCCGTGCACTGTCTAGCTTGCGCGGTTTGAGAGCTGCCGTCCACTTACACACAGAACAAGTGTGTATCGCTTTGACTAAAAAAATCCGTATGGGACAGCAGTGACATCTATACTCGCATGTGATTGCAGACAAATATTCAAAAATCTCTACAAGTGAGTTCAATCAAGCAAAAGAGTACTCGTGTCTGTATCTGGCTGCTTGGAACTTTCTTTTAGGGGTCTTTTCGCGGCGGAGGCAGTGGGGGGGGGGGGGTTATTTTGATGGCCATCTCAATGCAGCCAAACACAAATGTGCGGCAACGATGTCATCTTTGGCGACGTAATTCTTATCGCAGAAAATGCGATAATTTCACTGCACAAAGCCGCATGTAAACACCCACATGGTCAGAACAGGCGTTCAATTAGTGTATTTGCGCGGCTACTGTGCAGCTATCATATTTTTCTGTGGTTCTGGACGCGACAAGGCTCATTGCACCCTGGTTACTTTTCTATGAGAACTAGCCTTGGCTTCCCCTATTGGCTTCCCCCTTGGCTTCCCCTACTTTGCGGGGTACTGCATTTTTATCGCAAATTTTGTTTTCATAACTTTTACATTCTTTTGTACTTATTACGGCCTGCGGATTTTCTTTCTTTTACTGTTCCCGCATGTATGTTGTGTTAATTGAGCAGCCGACGCTTTGCTTTATTTTAATCTCTCTGTACTGTCATCTTGCTGTTATTTCTGGATTAATTCCCTTCTTTTTCACCTTCCTTTTGTACCCCCTCATTCCTAAACAGTAGGCAAGTTTTCGCCCCTCTCGCAGGTAATTGCCAGTGTTTCTATCATAGAACGCTTGTACCTTTGTCTCGCTTTCTTTATTTCCAAAATCTGGGAGCTGCCGCTCCCGTGTTGTGGCTATGGACGAAGAAGCCCTCGAAGACCTTCCTGGAGCCAAGCCATCACGTGCAGTCGCGTCCAGGAAACGCGGAAATGCGTCAAGTGACACGGACAGCGAGGCAACCGAGTTGTACTCGGACAGCGTCGACTCGTCGGAGGACGGTTTCACGCGTGTCATGAGCCGAACCACAAAAAGAAGACTACTGCGGAGGTCATCGTCGCCAAGTGTCTCTACCGTGAAGACAACATCACAGCGCTGGCCGCACACTATGCTCTTCATGCCTGTGGACCCAGTGTCAAATCTGCGACTCCTAAACAGGCAAGTCCTTTCTGCGTTTCTTGAGGGAGTCGCGCCAAATGAGATAAAGGACGTGAGAATAAACGCACGGAAGAATGTCCTTGCAGTAGATGTTCTACACCGTAGTGCACTGCAAAACCTGCGGCACGTAACGGAGATCGACAAAGTACAGGTGCGATCCATGATACCTACTGGCTGCAATGGGACTATCGGCGTCATTTATGATGTTGATATTTCTATACCAACCGACGACTTACCAATATTAATAAAGCCAACTACAGAAGGCACTCTTATCACGCACATCACAAGACTTGGCAACACCCGTTGCCTGAAGCTGTGGTTTGATGGAGACAGCCTTCCCTCACATGTCAAAGTTGGCCACGTCCGCCATCCAGTCCGCCCATACGTACCAAAGCCCCTGCAGTGCTACAAATGCTGCAAGATGGGACACGTAAAAGGTGTCTGTAGGAATAACCTTGTGTGCCCACGGTGTGCCGAATCCCATTCAGCAGATGCCTGCCGCGCAACTGTGTTAAAGTGCCCTAACTGCCATGGTACTGATGAGGCCTCATCCAATGATTGCCCGCGGGTGAGGAACGAGCGAGCAGTACTCAAACGTATGGTACGGGACCATTCAACACACAAAGAGGCTGCCGCTACTCTCAGGCGACGACGACATCGGCCCCGAAGAGCAGCACGAAGAGTTACGTCTACTGAAAGATATACGCCATCTTCCGGCAAAGCGGCTGCCGTATCAACGCCGACTTCCACAAAAAGAGATACTGCGTAAACGAAGACTGCGGCAACACGCTCACCTCCTGAAGAGTGGCCTACACTTCCAAGAGCACAACCTGCCTCGGAGTCACACCAAAGTGCGCCGCCCACAATGACCTCACGAACCGCGGATGGGACGACGACTGCGGATCGCCAAGTCATAGTGATGCTGAAGTCACTTATGGACGCCATGCGCATTCTACTGAGCAGCATGAAAACCACGTCGGCACAGAGCGCACTGCAGGTGCTGGACACCTTGAGTCCGGTGCTTGCGGCTCTAGGGTAAAACCATGGCATGAGAGATGCCGTCGTTTCAAGAGGAGGTCAAGCATGCATCTGTCTTGCAGTGGAACGCCAGAGGGCTTAAGTCACGCATGTCCGACTTTAGACAGTTTGTCTTTACGCACCAGTTCCCCATTATCGTGATTTGCGAGCCCAACCTGTCAGCTCCCATCAGACTGTCCGGGTATGAGTGCTTTATGTCCTCTACCTACGGAGAGTGCAGCAAGGTTGTTGTGTTTATACGCCGTGACTTGACTTATGTACATCACCCAGTGCCTCCTGACGAAGCAAATCAATACGTTTGCTTAACAGTGAAGAAGAAAAAGCTCACGTTTACAATTCTTGGAGCCTATATATCTCCAGCAAGCCGTCTAGATTGTGAGCGCCTACGGGGAATTTTGACATCGACTCCAGAGCCGTGGTGCTCACTGGTGACTTTAACGCCCACCATTACCTATGGGGAAGCTCCAAAGTTAACTCTAGAGGCAGAACGTTGGTGTCCTTTGCTTCTGAACGGGAATTTTGCTTGTCAAATGATGGTAGCCCCACTTATCTGCGTGGATCAGCGTATAGCAGCTGCTTGGACCTAACCTTCGTGTCACGGTCGCTTTCGAGAAGAGTGCACTGGTTTTCCGATTTAGAAACACGGGGTAGCGACCACATCCCAACCTATTTGCAGATCGAAGGTTTGACTAGTTCCAAGTCTTCCAGAACCGTGCAGTGCACCGATTGGCCTAAATACAAAATAATAATGGAAGACTGTTGTCGTGACGGCACCTCTTATAACCTACAGGGCGCGATAAAGGATGCCATACAAACAACCACGCATCTGCTTTCGAGGAGCTCTTCCCGCACCCATTTCGACATTGAACTAGCAAAACTTCGCGCCATTCGCCGTCGTGCAGAGCGAAGATATAGACGCACGAAGTCAAATCATGATTTGAGATTGGCTAGACGAACACAAAAGAAAATACAGCGTCACATGAACAAGCTGGCTTCGCGACAATGGGCATCCTTTTGCGAGTCCCTGGATCCGCGAAAACCTTTGTCGCTTATATGGAGGACTGTTCGTGGCCTTCGCACAACCTCTGGTCAACGCCACCCGTTTAAATCTTTGGCACTTTATCTACAATGTAGAGATATTGACGTCGCTGAATCTTTCTGCAGAAAGATTGCTGGCGAGGCAAATTCCGATGGAACGGGTACGGGAACGCTCGACGACCCACTGTTCTCACGCGATCCCCGCATGGAATGCCCTTTTTCTATGGAAGAACTAGAAGCTGCGCTGGCTTTGTGCAGGCGTTCTTCAGCGCCAGGACCTGACGGCATTACATACCGTGCCCTGTGTAACCTAGGAGACCAAGCTCGGAAAGCACTCTTGCTCCTATACAACGACTCCTGGCAGACGGGTACGGTTCCGCAAGAGTGGAAGTCAACTCGCCTCATTCCACTTCTCAAAGCTGGCAAGTCGCCCTTGGACATTTCCTCATACCGTCCGATCGCACTTGCCAGCTGTGTCGGAAAAACAATGGAAAGAATGGTTTTAACACGTCTGGAATGGTACATAGAGTACTATGAAATCTATCCAGAAGCTATGGCCGGATTCAGACGGGGCCGTTCGTCAACAGACAGCGTTGTTGACTTGATAACATTTGTGCAACACCAAAAGGCCTGTAAGCGACTATCTGCTGCGCTGTTTCTAGACGTTAAAGGAGCTTATGATAATGTCACCCATGAAGCCATCCTTAGCACGTTAGAAGCCGTCGGACTTGGTGGTAAGATGTATATGTGGGTGTGCAACTACTTACAGAGGAGACCATTCTACATGCACACAGAAAATGGCCCGACGTCTGAGCATTACGGTAGCCGAGGAGTCCCTCAAGGAGGAGTGCTTAGCCCGACTCTTTTCAATCTCACCCTCAGTGGATTAGTTTACAACCTGCCAAGCACCGTACGACTTTCCATCTATGCGGACGACATCTGCATTTGGGCATCAGGTGTGACACGACTTCAGCTTCGTGCTCGGCTTCAGAAGGCAGCCACAATGACATCTTGCTACCTTCGTCAACAAGGACTTGAAATTTCATGCGGAAAGTGCGCAGTGGTGGCATTCACGAGGAAGCCAATGTCTGGTTACGGCGTATCTATTAACGGACAACTTATACCATACAGCAGAAGCCACAGGTTCTTGGGAGTCGTAATTGACAGAGACCTGTCTTGGACTCCGCACGTCAATTACGTGAAAAAGCGGCTGACTGCTATCTGTCACCTGTTCAGGTTCCTTGCAGGAAAAAGTTGGGGAGCATCTATACACGCTATGTTACAGTTGTACATGGCGTTGTTCATTGGATTCCTGCGATACAGCCTGCCTGCAATATCCAACACCTGCAAGACTAACCTGCGTACGATTCAGAGTATTCAAGCCCAAGCCCTTAAGATATGTCTTGGCTTACCACGCAGTGCATCAACGGCTGAAACCATTGCCCTAGCGCAGGATTACCCGATCACGACGCACATTGCCGTTGAGACAATGCGTATGCATCTCAGGCATTATGCTAGGACCCCTTCCCACCACTTGGCGAGCCTCACTGCTGCAAGGCCCTGCTCGACATTTAGCGGTATTGTCAGTGCACATCGTGCGTCGTTTACCTCAGGGTACGCACCTGCGGCCAAGCCAGCGTTTCCTCCGTGGTGTTTGAGCCGTCCACAAGTTGAGATAACGATTCCAGGACTACAGAAGAAGACAGGTCTACCGGCCCCTGCTCTAAAACAGCTGAGCTTACTTCTTCTGCATGAAAAGTACAGCAACCACGTGCACATCTATACCGACGGATCGACTACGTCGTGTAGTTCTTCTGGTGCCGTGGTTATACCAACGAGAGGAATGACACTGCGGTTCAGGACATCGCATGTCACGACCTCAACGGCGGCAGAACTAACGGCCCTACGTCGAGCACTGGAATTCATTGATTCGGAAAGACCCAGAAAATGGGCTGTGTTCTGCGATTCAAAACCGGCATTACAGTGCACGCAGTCAGTTCTCCGACACGGATGTCATGACCAATTGACATACGAAGTCGTGAAACTTCACCACGATGTCCAACAAAAAGGCCACGAAGTCGTTTTTCAGTGGGTACCTGGCCACTGTGGAATCAGTGGCAATGAGTCCGCCGATAACGCTGCTCGCACAGCTCATCAAGAAGAGCACAGCATTCCGATTCCGCTTTCGAGGCCTGACGCTGTAAGGCAGCTTCGACACCTGGCACGTAGCCTCACAGTGACCGAGTGGAACTCGCAATACTTACGACTTACACGACTACATCGACTAAACCCCTCCCTGCAGCTCCGACCTCCACCCGGACTTCCTCGGCGTGAAGCTACGCTTCTCTGTCGCCTTTGGTTAGGAGTGGCCTTCACAAAGGCATACTCTACATTAATTGGGGTGACTGACAGTGCAGCATGCGAGGTCTGTGGCACCGAAGAAAACATCGACCACCTGCTGTGCCACTGTCCAAGATATGCCCTAGAGCGACAAGAACTTGCCAAAGCTTTCCAAAAACTGGACAATCGGCCGCTTTCTGTGCAGGTGCTGCTGGAACACCGCCCCCATCGCCCGTCGGCCCATAAAGCAGTGAAGGCACTTTTGTGTTTCTTAAGGACGACGGGTTTGTGCGACCACCTGTGACTATTACGGCAATTTCTGTAAAACCGCACGCGTCAGCGAACTTGCCACAATTTCATTCTTTCCTTCCCTCCTCTCTCTCCCTGTGATCTTTGCTTTCCCCTTTCCCATTCCCCCGGTGTAGGGTAGCCAACCGGACGTTATTCTGGTTAGCCTCCCTGCCTTCTTCTTTTCTCTTTCCTCCTCCCTCCCCAAATTTCCCTGTCTGTGCATTGCATGCCTGTTATCATATCGAATAATACTAATCATCATGATATTTTTCACCCAACATCTGTAATAGCATGCCACGTGGTCAGCCAGGTAAGCGTCTCCAGCTTCTCACTGAAGTCACTTTCTGTCTTTCTTTCAAGAAGCAGATTCAGTCCTGTGAGCAGCAGTGGTCGTAAACCTTTGCAAATATTGCACAACATTCACAAAAGAAAGAAGAGGGAAAGAACAAAGGAAAGCACAATGGAACGAACAAGAGTGTTTCCTTTATCCTGAGTTTCAAGTTAATGGCAGTAGCAATTCTGCACTACGAATGATGCTATTTGCATGTTTGGCTGGTATGCGAGGCCTACAAAATGGAATAAAACACGTTTATTTCACAGCTGCACAGCATTCTCCGCGACGCCGAATAAAATCGTTGTACAGCTTTTGAAAAAGAAATTGCGCAAGCTATAGGGTTTCTGGTTGTCCCAGTTTCCTCAATCACCCTGGAGGCCAATAAACGTTTTCTGCACCATTGTGCAAGTTCTAAGCCAAGCATGGCTGCAGCAATATGCTTAAGCATTCAAATGTTTTAAGCCATATAAAGCCAATGTGCACCATATTAACTAATTTCACATGGGACAATTACGCGGTGTGTGTTTGTGTGTGGGGTCAAAGATCGACTCCCGCTTTCAATGTCGGTTTTGACCCGTTAATCACAGTGTACACTTGGTTAGGTCACATCAGTCGACGCTTAGAATCGAGAGGATCACGGCGACACCAGGATTTCTACGGTGGGTCGACTTTCCGCATCTTAAGAAACTTTTTCGAGCCGCCACCACCGCCGCCGCGCAAGGCCAGGTGCTGCCTTAGTGTGGCAATTGGAGGCGAGTCACACATGCAAGTTATGATGGAAGGGGAGGAACTACCTCCCGACAAGTGCACCGAAGAGTACGGATGGCAGGCAGCAGTTTCTAGGCGAATTTCGACCAGATCCGGCGTTAGCGGGAATTCAACTGGAGCAAGGCCTCATACGGCTACGTAGCCTAGAACATTCGAGAACGGCATTCGAGTGAAGAACAGGATCACCCGGGCGTCTCGAAGGCCATATTTGCCGAAAGATCACTTTCACATCATACTCCGACCACGCGGCGGACTCAATATTAGCAAGATTGGCTCCACCAAGATAGGTAAAACCATCGTTGAAGCAGCTGGTCTGAGCTCGGACGACATTGCATCAGACATCATATGCCCGAACATCAACCAAAACATAATTGTGGCGAGTACGCCGGAACAAGAGAATGCTGAGAAATATGTGAGAATAAGGTCAATTAACCTGGATGGATGCTGCTTCCAGATCAATGCATATGAGGCTGCACCTCACAACACGGGCAAGGGAGTGGTAAGGAACATTAACTTAGCAGATGGTCCGGCGGAGCTGGAGAAGAATATAGTCAACCCAAGAAACCCTTTGGCTCTCGCCGTTAGAAGAATCAAGAATACTTGTACGATGATCATCGCCTTTGATTGATACAAGGTTCCGAATTTCGTCAGATACGGTCCGGTCCTTGTAAGGAACTCACTGTACAAGAAACAAGTAGACGTATGCTACGCTTGAGGTCGGCTCGGTCACAGAGCTGACGTGTGCCCGTCTCCGCAAGGGAGAATATGCCGAGGCTCTGGTGCAGTGAATCCGACTGACGAACATAAGTGCCAACCCAGGTGGGAACTGTGTGGTGGCCCACACCAAATGGCGGACAAAATGTGTGAGCAGTGCTATACAACTCCATACCTGGTCAAAAAACAGAGAAAGGAAAGAGCACTAGCAACCAACATCAACAAGGACAATAACGACCCGCCGCCAAGATCAAGGTCCCGCGGCAGGTCCAGGTCCCGCAGTCGCTCACGCTCCAGGGGAAGAAGCGTGTCCAGATCCAGACCCAGATCCAGATTCCAATTCCGGGCGTGATCCGGATCAAAAGATCGCAGTCAACAGGCTGCATTGAAACTCGGGGAATGAAGCAATGGTTCCACGTGGGCCGTCAAAGTCAATGAAACAGCCATAGCGGACAAGACACCGCCTGACAGGGACACCAATAAAACAAGACTTATCTGGGCCAACGACGCGCGTACCGATCCGGTAAGTGCCATGCTTTGTGACCCACCCCCAGAGCCAAGTAGGGATCGTGCAATCGAAAGACATAAGAAGGTGAATGCAGAACTAACGGAAATGAATCAGAACATGATTAGAGAGATGACGGCAACAAGGAAACTTTAAAGCGAGGCTAAACAATCACAAAAAAGTTAGAACTAATACACTCAAAGAAGCCCCAGTCCCCAGGCCTGCTGTTGAGGGAACCATGTCAGCCAAGCGTAGGGCTGTTGTAAGTAAGCTCAAGAACACTGAAACACATATGGAGGAAGTCAAACAAGCGCTGGCATCTTTCAAAGACAACATGCAGATGCCTATGGACAGTGCCTTACAGTCGACAATGAATGTAGGCCAAATCCAGACGGCACTGAATGACCCTAAGGAGGGGATGAAGTCTTTTGGCGAAAGAATCAAAACCCTGGAAATGATGAATATGTTAATGGACGTAAGGGAACAATGCGGGTCGCCATTCCTCAGAGCTACACTAACTCCCCAGGCGGGGGAGATGAATATGCAATATGGCTCACACTAAGAGGGAATTTCGAATATGGCAATGGAATTGCGGGGGGGGGGGGGTTACAATAACAAACGTACCATCATCTAGCAATACCTTAGATCACTTCAGCCTAAACTGGATATTATCGCACTTCAAGCGACAGGATATGGATATGTCCCACTCACTGGATACAGAGCCATAGATTGTCAAACGTTCGGCAGGGCCCTGTACGTGCTTGTAAATAAGCAGCTTACACACATCCCACTTGACTTAGGCATCATAGACAAAACCAAGAGTACCCCATGGTTGTGGTTGTAGTGCCAACTTCATACAAAAATCAAAGGAACAATACCTTATTCGTACTCAACGTCTAGAGCAATCCGAAACACCAGAAACAACATTTCAAGAGATTATTCGAAAAGGCTACTAATCTAGCTGGAAGTAGACGTCTGATTATATTAGGGGACTTCAATGCAGCCCACGAGCTATGGGGCTAGGTTACGACGAATGTCACGAGCAAGAATCTTTGGAACGACGCGGATGAGCTAGACCACGTCTTATTCACGGGTAAGACACATCCTACAAGGGTCGGCAATTCTGTCTGCAGAGACACCACACCTGACCTTTCGTTTATTAAGAAGACAGAGAATGTTTCATGGACTAACACAAACATGAATTTTGGCAGCGATCATTAAGTAATAGGTGTCAAACTCGAAGTTGGGAAAGGCCGAACTCCAGAATTCGAGGTCGTAGATTGGGCACCTCTTCGGAAGCGAAGAGCCCAAAGCGGAAAGGAAACCACCAAACTCAATCTCAGAGAATAGTGTGAAGGCATCAGAAGGGACATCAAAACAGCGTCCAAAAGGGTTGTTATAGATAATAATGTAGAGGCAATGGACAGGAAACTTGCGCACTTAATAGACGCCAAGGAAGCCATAACCGAAGGTGGCGGGCCCAAAGGCTAAATCGTAGGCTGATAAAAAGAATCACAGAACTTAACAAATAAATCGAACACTGTAACACCCTCTGCCAGCAACAGCGGGACGAGTTTTATGGGCAAATAAGGAACGGCAAGGCGTGGAAATTGATCAAGCATCTGCTGGATGAAGAAGGCACTAAATCCTACCAGAGACACAGCCTTGCCCGAGGTATACGCGTAGCCCTTAAGGATCAGCCGATATAAACAGTTACCAAACAACTAATTGACAAATACCTACCAGTTAGAAATGACCAGGACCAACTACTTCCACCAGAATACAGGGGAGTCACTCAACCTGAACTCGCCCAATGCTTTGAATGAGGTCCTTTATAGTTCCGAATAGCGTGACGATGCAGTGATACTTAACTGTAAGCGAGAACACAAGGATTTTATATTCATGGAGGCGGGAAAGGACTGAAGGTGATAAACGCGATGTTTGTTTCTGTAGATGTTGTAATAATAGTGAATGCGGGGGATATGTATTACCCCAGGATGATAGACGGAGGGGGAAATGGCTGTTAATGAAGGCGAAGTATAATGATGATAAAGTAGGACGGCTAAGGTATCGTCATGCTTTTATTGGCGTTCTTATCCCATAGGCCATTTCTTTGTTTTAGGCGTAAAATGTGTTCAGAATATTTCAAGTTGGAAATTAAGATAACGGCTATGAAGGAACATTGCGTACCAGCATATAATTTGAGTGATTGAAACGTAATTGCTGGAGAGTAGGTTGGAAATTTAGAGGGAGATTTAAAGATGACAAAAATATCTTTACAAGGATTAATCTGGAGCGAGTGGAGTTCACACCATTCTTTCATCATCCTTTCTGCCGCAGATGTCGCGAGTACGTGACCTTTTTGGGCGAAGGCAAATGGTCAATAAACCCACGCATGCAAGGCATCAATGTTGCCAGATTAGCGGTGCAAGTGGAACATCCGTCGCCAAGGTTTGCGAGTGGTGGCGCTGGCTAACACTCCCAGGGTTCCAATAGGACACATAACTACCCAAGAAAGTGGATGGCAAAATGGCGCTGCATTAGCTCAATTGGTAGAGCAACACACGCGTAATGCGAAGACTTCGGATCGTTCCCGATCTGCGGCAAGTTGTTGTTCATCCGCTTTCATAATTTGTCATTTATTTAATTCATTTAGCAGGTGCAAGTAAATTCTCATATGTTGTGCTTGGTGTCAATGTTTGTTGGCGTCTTATGATACGCTTATTAAAAATCGGACCCCTTGGTTAAGCCCCTTTTTTCTCGTTCATTAAACAACGAGAGTCTCGAATCTGGGAACATTGATGCCTTCAGGTAGCATGCGTGGGTTCATTTACTAGTTGCCTTCACCCAAAAAGATCACGTACTTGTGACGCCTGCGGCAGGAAGGATGTTCCAGATCCGCCGCCAAGGTTTGTGACTGGTGGCGCTGGCTAACACTCCCAGGGTTCTAGTAGGAAACATCAATACCCAAGAAAGCGGATGGGAAAATGACCCGGCGGTAGCTCACTTGGTAGAGCATCGCACCCGTAATGCGAAGACGTGGGATCGCTCACCACCTGCGACAAGTTATCGTTTCATCCACTTTCATTTCCATTATTTATCATTTATTCAATTCAATTAGCAAGTACAAGTGATTTCCCCTGTGTCTTCCTTGGTGCCATTGTTTGTTGGCTTCTTATGATATACTTTTACATCTGCTGGATTAATACTGTGAAGCCCCGCACTGGTTAGTTTAACCTGTGCGATGCTGGTAGCGATTTCTTACGAACGTGTAGGAAAGAGGAAGAAAGATTTCGTAGAACAAGTATATTAGCCAAGTGATGTGTTACGCTGGTTCATGAGATTACCAGTAAAAAATGCATTAAATGCATTGGCAATGTCATACGGACACGTAATAGGATGGTTCTCTGATTGAAAATCACTTACTGTAGTGTTATCCGCGTTCCTCTTAAAGAAAGGGTTTAGTATTTTCCATTGCTACTTTTGGTACTAGTGGCGTTATGGATCTTGTTGCCATAGTCCTGCTCTTTGGCTTCTCGAAACTTTATTGAGAGTGTTACAATATGTAGAGTGGCTAGTCATAAGTTTAACATAGAATGGGCGTGTTTTTACTTCTTTAAATATTTTCCTTTTTCCGCATGCAGCTTAAAAGAGCGATAGCCAGTCAAGGATAGTACTCGGTGAGGTATACATTTTTACACTTTATACTTGTAGATGACACTCGTAGACAGTCTTTTATGACAGTCAAAAATTTAGTATAAGCCATGTTAGCGTCTGTAAGTTAACTAACAAATGACCAATCAATTTTGCTGATGCAATCAAGAAAACGTCTTCTATCAGTTAGTTAATTGTGAAAAGTTATGTTTTGTCTGATGGGGCTGCAAGGCATTCGAAAGAAAAGACGATGGTTGTCAGTAGCGGCGAGCATTCTTAATGTCTACAAGAAAGCTTATTGCTGCAAATTGTTCCGCTAGAGCTCCGTCGAAAAAGGCGCTAACTCAAAACGTTTCGCTTAACAAATCATCACCCTTCATTCATGTTACAATTCGTAGTTGCTGAGAAGCCGGCGACATATTGTGCCTGTTGGCAACATTTTCAATCCATTATAATTACATCACTGATTCGATCCCCCCTCCCACCTCCCTATATCACTGGCCTCCTACAGGAAGAAAAACTGGATTTCTGGCATCGTCTTCGCTCTGAAAGTATGCCTATTACATGGTAAATTATAGCTATAAGTAGGCCCAGCAGCTACACTCTTGAATCTCTCACGGCATTGCTACAACACTGCAACAACCAGCCGTCGTGTTAAGGGCCATGTTTTTATTGTTTTAACGTGACAGCGTTAAAGAGCCCGTCTCGCAAAAAGTCTGGTGTCGCCGTCGGACGTCCTTTCACCCAAAAAAATTTCCAACAACACATACTCAGGCCCTCCATCTGACGCAAGGAGTTTGCTGAACTAATGGAATTTATCAAGCAAAAGTACGTCGAAAATCGTAAACTACGACTTACACGCTCTCGGATTGTAATTTGACTATACGAGAAAACATATATAATTCTGTTTTGCGAAAACTCAAAGAAACCCCTTTTCCAGCATTTCTACAATTCACAGACCGGCCGCGCCGTTCACCATATGCGCGCGGCGGCGCGCTGGTGTCTTGGGCGCCAACGGAGCGGCGCGCCCGGTTCCTTGCGATACCGCCAGCTGGCACTCCCCTCTTCCGCATCGCGGTCTACGCAAAAGGTCGCGTTTCTACCACAAAGCTTGCCTTTGTGCATAGCGTTCGCGGCCAGTGTTTCCCGGTAAACATACAGTTACATACGCTCCAGGCGCCGGGAAGCGTGAGACGCAGTCAGGGATCTTTGAATGCTATCGCATTCGACTTTTATAGGCGAAGTTTAAGCGTCCTCCAAGTTTTTCGACAGGCCATCGGCATCGTTCCGATGGCTTGACGTTTCTGTCGCCGTGTACAAGAAGAGCAAGAGAGAGTCATGAATTCGATACAAGAAAAAACTAATAAATTGCTCCTGATAATAAGGCGATTACTTTGGCTGCCATGTGCAGTACGTCGTCGTGTACGCTTTAGGAAATGAAGGCTTGCCGCAACTTTCACGGGAAAATGCTTGGAAATAGAGCTGCCAAAGTATTTCCTGTCATGTACTGTAGCACTTATTACAGTGTGGCTATTGCTCCTTCTACGGAGTATAACGTTCGATTCCTGAATGCAGCAGCCGCATTACAAAGACACAGAAATGCAAAAGAACAAAACAACACAAAAAGGAAATTATCGCGCACGCCCAATGCATTGAAAGAACACATCGTGGACAAACCTAAAGTGGAATCACCATCAGGGGCTTCCCTGATGCAGCTTCGAGATCTTGATTGCTCACACGCGTTCGTCAATTTTACTTCTTTGCTATAATTTGTCACTCTTTCGTGAGAACTCATTTGCCAATAGGAAAATTTGACTGCACCGAAGAGAGTTTTCTAAAAATAAGGCGATTATTTACATATCTTTCTTCAGCTCAAATTCCTGCAAGCACGTCACTGAAAGAAAAAAAAATATCACTGTCATGCTTACTTGAACGACGTGCCAGACCACGTTTACAGGCGCATGTGCTAATGATGTAAAGAAATCGCAGTTCGAGCTTGGTTACGCATCGCTCGGGGAGGATCGCAGTGGTCACACTCGTTTTGCCTCTCAGCACCGAAGCCACTTCTAGCGAAAAAAGTAGGCAAAATGCGAGAAACAAAATGATATCAGCTGTGTAGACGATAGCGGTTGCACCACCGCACGCATTTGCGGAGAGTTGGAAAGTTGGAAAGTGAAACTTTCGTCCACGGGCACGTTATGTCAACCTCACCGCTGCTCCAGAAATTTTAAAGTAATTAATCATTAGGGAAATCAATGACGAAGCACATTCCTTTGGTGAAAATAACGCAATCTCTTCCCACCGTGAAGTCTTCAAAACCTGTTGTTTTTGACGATTGAGAAATAGAAACACGAAATTACCGGAGATATAAAGGCACCCTATCAGCGGCGCACTTGCGCCAGAGTCTTATGCTTCATTCCGTACTTACTGTCAAGCTTGCATTCTTTGAAAGTGCAAAGTAATGTTTCACCTAGCTATGCAGCCAAAAAATCTTCCAGGTGACTTTAAGTAAGGCTCGTCAGCGTGCTGGGGCACGCGCTGCGTCTGAATGCAATCCGGGATGTCGTCATACACTCAAAGCCTGCTCACGTCCTAGTGCACCATTAGTGGCCGAGCGTCTTCGCGTGGCTCTAGCACTTAGGTTAAGCCCTTCTGAAAATAAACAGGCCAGTCAGAAGTTTCAGGGGAGAACCAAAGAAAACATCGCTTTGTCATGAACAGCCGAGTGACTTTGAAACACCGACCACAGGTTGCTAATTATGCTGTCGTTAAGAACCCGACTTCGTGTGGCAAGCAGCATTATAGCTCCTTTGGATACGGATTGCTTACTCCTGTTTCTTTCCTGTTCATCCTTCGCTGATCATTAATTCAGGCAACTTTTTAAAAACAAAGCTCCCTTTGATCATCAGTGTTGATCTGCGTTATTCACCGTTTTACCTTTGTGCATTAGTCACTGCTGCCAGCAAATCCTTGTTTGCATGCACTGACAATTAATAAGTGCAAGACTTCCTTAATGTTTTTCTTCTTAGAATTTGGACTTTGATGGTTGCTTATATTTCTTTTTAAAACGCATATTCATATAAAAGCAATAGAAAGTAGACAGAAAAGGCGCACTCAATCAGCCATGAAGTAAACGAGTAAGTTATTATTCACAACATAACTGCTTCTATATGGATACACACATTTTCTGCACATTCGTAAGAATGTGCTGAAGCAGAAATAAAAACTCGCCAAAATGAGAAAAACAAGGAAAAGCAAAGGTGGACATTCGTACATGCCGCTTCTGTATGAATCCTCATGGCCATACGGTATTCCATCGAACTCTCGACTACTTGTAAGTATGTGGCGGACACAAGTTGCCTCTGGCTTTTATAAGTTTTATTTGCAGCAACAACATCGCTCCCTCTGTTATCCCAACACTAATATATACCTAGGTGCAAGCTTGAGTCCTAAAAATGGCAAAACATAATAACACATAATATATATATATATATATATATATATATGTATATATAATTGTTTGCCACAATCGGCACATGTCCGGGGTAGTTGGAGAAGTGTAGGAGATGCCATTGCCCTGCAGTGGGCATAACCAGGCTGACGACGACGATGATGATGATGATGATAGTTAATATACAGATGTGTACCTTCGACGATATGCTGAACCTCTCGCGAAATGCTTGGTTATTTTATTTCATACTTCGCTCTCATGTTTACAATTACTACTTGATTGCAAGACCGCCCGGGCGGTACCCATTTGAAGAAACGCCATTTTCTGCCTGTAGAAAATTACCGTCCACTCTCACTAACGCCAAGCTGCTGTAAGCTAAGTGAGCACGTTATCGTACAAAAAATTAATGAGTTTCTTGAACAGACTACAGTTCTAACTCTCGAGTCACAACGTGGTTTTCTAAAACGATATGCACAGTTACGCAACTTGTCATGGTGATTAACTCTTTTGCAGTTTGCAGTGGTAAAAACAAGCAAGTTTATTTGTTTTTCTAAATTTTAGTAAAGCGTTTCATGAGGTACTTCAAGATAAGGTAATACTTAGGGTTAGGAAATATGGAATTCCAGATTTAATCGTTTCTTGGATTGCACATTAGTTAAATGATCGCGAACAGTACGTGGACGTGGGCGGGAAACACTCGGCCTGCCTTTGCGCCGCAGGGTACCGAAAGGCAGTGTATTGTGCCTTTTAAAGTTCGTGTTGCATGTTAATGAAACTGTTTCTGTTGTCACGACAAATGTACAAGTACGAGTATTTGCAGACGACTGCACTTTGTGTAGCGAGATCACGCGTACTAGGGACAAATATTACCTCAGCGACAGCCTGAATAACAACCTCCATTAGTGCAAACAATGGGGATTGACTCAAAGTAAACGGGTGCTCCTTGTACATTTCGTGATCTCGTAAAAAAGCTCCACTCACTTATTCAGACACGTCAGCCTCACCCGCGCTTGAAAAAGTTACTAAATACAAATATTTAGATGTCACACTGTCTACGAACTTACATGCAACATTGATGTTAACAACATATTTGGTTCCTCGCTTGGCAAACGGCCTTTCTTAAAATATAAACTTTGAAAAGCCTCGCCACATGGTTAACTCCTAGCTGATTTTTGCTTAATGAGACCGAAGATCGAGTATGACTGTATTGCATGCGACCGCTATACTGAGCGTAACACAAACAGCCTTGAACGAATCTGAATGCCGGCTCTCCAGCTTTCAAACAAATTTTCTACCTTCGACTCTCTAATTGAGTTAGTGAGACGTAATTACATTCCCTTGCTTGAATCGTAAAAGACAAAATTATGGCTGGGATATACTTCCTGACTACTCAATAACAAGCTAGCACTCTCGACCCTTCAAAGCATATAAATCCACCAAATGCGGGATCTACTCATCGCCCTCGTCAGAATGCTTTAGGCCTCTACTTTGCCTGATCCATCAATTTGATTTGTCTGTTTCTTTCTACGTCCTCATTCAGTTGCGCTTACACATTCTAGCGCTTTCAAATAATCTTCTTATTCTCGCTCCATTCTTGACTGAAAACGCTTGGCTTCATGAGGGAAATTTTTTGTGTTGACATGTTTTCTTTATTGTTCGGTTTTATTTATTCTTGCCCTCCCTGCATGGCCCTCGTGTCCACCGTATGTATGAAATAAATAAATAAATATTACAACACTTAATGACCTAGTATTTGTTTCACGGCAAAGGAGGACCTAGTTACCCAGAAAAATATGAACTAAACACAACTAGTGTCTTGGAAAAGAAAGCGCTCTCGAGAACCATAGGAAGTATCCCACTAACACGACGAAATCGTGTACGGCTCCTCCTCTGCAACTGCGAATTCTCAAATTGTTCTCTGCAGGGCGTTAACGCTATGGGTGAATGTTCAAGTGGCCACCTAGGAGGCGCGCGCCAGACATTCAGCGCATATCTACGACATTGCGAAGTAGGAAGGCCGAGTAAATCCTGCCCAGAAACCTGATCACAAGGACGTATACAGTCGTGGCAGGTCGATCGCGTCTCAGTTCATTAGCATAAATACCGTCGGTAAACGTGTAACTATATTACGTTACTATATGCATGCGCATTACATTGTTCTGTGTTCGCAAAACTATTTACTTGTTACAGAGAAACAGCGCAGAAATTGGACGAAACTATTTTTTCTTGTTTTATTGCGTTGATCAGTATCAGAAGCCTCTCTACTGAACAAATAATTGGTCTGCTTAAAACAAAGCGACGAGCGTATCTTCTTTGTGCAGGGAACAAACAACAAGTCCAGCTTGAACACTGCCCTTCGGTGATGTTCCTCGTTTTGCAATTTTCGTTTTATTTGTTTCCTTTTTGGTTTGCGATTCGGTGCAGTTATTGTTTTATTTATTTTTAATAACGTTATTTGTGCAAGGCAAGTCGCTAGGCGTCATTCTTCTATTAACGATGCCAATTGTTTGGATCAAGGAAAAAATCGCCGTCGCATATTCACAAGGACACTTAATCTAGGATTGCTCGAAAGAGAAAATTCCAGCCAATCCACATGCTGGACATATGAGTACTGAAGGCAGCCAGCCAATGGCAAATAGCACTTACGAACGAGATGATTTGTGAATTCAACCATTCATTTCCTGCCCTTAATTACAACGGTCGTTCGGAACAGCGTCAGCTCCCAATACCATGTCACCGATTCACATATTCTTATGGAAGACGAGCCCCTGTGAATACAGTATTAGTTGCTAATCTTCATCGTCTCCTCAGCCTTCACCGTTTTAATACGACAAAGGACACCCGTTCTTCTCTATTCTATCCCATCATTCCATCTCTTCCTCAAAAGTCTTGTTTTGTATTTTGTTTGGTTTTCTCTCTAAATATCAAACAATTTCATTAAAGTGGACATGGCTCTCCTGGCCGTTTCCGTGGTCGGCAGTTCAACTCTCACAGCCAATCTAAATGCGCTGACACAAAGAACGTGTGCTTTCGCGCAACAGAGCTGCAGTGCTTGTTCATTGCCACTCGTCCTCTCCCGGCGCCTTCTCCTTTTTGGGAGCTGTGGAAGAGAAAGATGGCAGTCGCCTTCCACGCAATTTGAAAGTAACGACATTCTCCTCCCCGCGGCACTTCCTCCTCGATTATCCTCACGTGCCGGCTGCGCACGGCTTTTTGTCCTTGGATCCCGCGGACAAGCCACAGCTTTCGACAGAGGCTCATGATTTTGGGCCAGTTGCAAGCCCTAGTAGTGTAGAAAATTTTGGAAAATGGTGATAACAGCATCAAGAATGCTGAAAGTAACGTTTATGAGGAGGTTTGTTTCTTCTTAAAGTCGTATAAATGGGACATAGTGATGTTAAAGGAGCTTTGGGGCGAGTTCTGTACTCCAGACATTTTTTTTCCATCCAGAGGATGAGGTGGTTTACTTTATGCATCTAATCCAGTATTGCTTGCGGCACATTCCTCTGCGTTTGTTTTTATTTATTTTTTACCTTCTTGCTTGTGTTCCCATACGGGCCGCAGGTATTATATTCAGTGTGCATTCTAATAATTAATTAGTCGCGAGTGCATATCTGTCCTTGTCTTTTCTCTTCTCAATATTAAATTGGCTTTGAGCTCTGGTTTCTAAACTGAATAGGGCGGGGGCGCAATTTGAATGCGAGCAAGCGCATGCGATCACGTGAACACTCCCTGCACTTTACCTGTATCCATGAGAAACCGAAATAATAATCGCCACTCACTCATGCATGTGTGCACCCCACTTCAAAGCAAATTCATGAACTAAAAAAACCCAATGTGGACCAGCTAGCGCTCATCGCCCGCAATACCACGGGTGTACTTGCCAATAGTTTTCTCAAAGTCTGCATTCATTGTACCTAACTGATTGACGCGCGAATCGAAGATGAAAAGAAAGTTCCTTTACAAGTCGCTGTTTCGGCTTTCAATAAAACAGGCAACGAATCCTACCAATCACGAGAAGTGCGATTGAGAGAATTGTTCACAGTAGAAAGCAGAACCTATAACGCTGCATTTGCGACTGAATAACAGTTCATAACGTACGAGGTTATGGAGTCCCCGCCAGATGTTCAGCACACTTATGACAACCCCATTTTGATCGAACGTAGTAAGTTTCATAGCAAAAACAATGATGAACATGTAGGAACGTTTAGAAAGATGCAGTATGGGGAGATGCTTTGGTACGAGTTATAAGAAAGGCGCCTTACCTCGCAAGCAACACTGTTCTCTTTCGAAACAAAGTTATTTCGGCCAATGTTTTGCAGCCACTGCTTCTTGCGCAAGCAATCGCGCTTTCGTGGTAGTACCAAAAAAGCTGCATAACCATCCTCAGGATTCTTGCTGCAGTTATATGCGCTACAGAACGGCATAGCACAAGCGCAACACCGCAGCAAACCCAGCATGCTACGTTCGCTGCACCGAGCCAGCCGAGCTAAGGAGAAAAACGGCGCCAATGGCAGATAGAACAATCGTCGGGCAGAAAAGCGGGCCTAAACCCAGTTCCCCCAAAGGGGACGCGAAAGGGGTGAGGAGGAAGCGAGGAGGTCGGGTCGGCGGTGGCGGAGTTCAATGAGTGGCAGTGCATTAAAATTATCAAGGGACTTTCCGGCCGACGCACGCGCTCCTTGGAGAAAACATGCGCATGAAGGGTCGGCCCTATATTGCTCGCTCCCTATACCAACGGTACCGATGCTTAGCTTAACGCGTGTACATTAAGTGAATAATTTTCTTTGGTTGTTTCGCCCATTTTTGGTAGTAGCGTTATATTCGTGCTTTCGATCTCTCTAGCCACCTGCGCCGGTTTAGCGCTGGCATACGTCGAAAGACAACTTACGAACAAGCTATGCTACCTCTTTAAAAAAATCCACAAGACATTTAATAGAGTTTACGTGTGCGAAATCGAAAGCAATATAGTATAGCTTTGGTGAAATGTCTTTTCTTTTTCGGCACGTTGCTTGTCCGCGCGAACTTGTGCTTGCGTTTTAACGCGAAAGCGTTAGGCTTTCCATGTCGCAAAAAAAAAAAGAAGAATACGGTGTTCGCGCCCGGCATTGACCGTCTTGTGAGTGAAAAATCATTCCGAAGCACGCACACCGAACCAGGCAGGCACACCGCTTGGCGCACAAGCGTTACAGGACTCATTAAGCTTGTCAAAGTGAAATGCGTAAGAAAATTGAAAGTACGACTTCGCGCACCCATTCAAATGATAGTGTCATATTATAATTTGAATATACGAGAAAACTAAATTCTGCTGCGCGCAAACTCAAACACAACGCAGTTTTCCAGCGTTGCTACCGTTCATAGAACGGCGCGCCCAGCTCGGTTCCTACTAACAACACCATCCAGATGGCGCTCGCCTCCGCGCATGCACGGCCAACGCAAGAGGCCACGTTTTTACCGGCAAGCTCGCCTTCATGCATGGCGTTCGCCGCCAGCGTTTCCCGGTTAACAGTACGGTTACATACGCTGCCCTTGCCGAGAAGCGTGAGGAGCAGTCAGGGACCTTTGAATGACATCACGTTTCCCTCTTAAAGGTGACGCTTAAGTGGCCTCCAAATTTTAGCTGAGCCTCGGTAAGGTCAAATGAAAACGAGCCAGCCGTCTGAACACGCTCGCTTGCCCGCGTGGAGTTCATAACTCAAAGGACCACTCAGCAACATTCTATTGAACATTACTCTTTTTTTTAATGTTATACACTCATTTTTACGCTCATGACATGGCGCGACCTCCTATTCAGAGACTGCGCCGTCACGCGCCCAACGACAACGCACTTGGTCACACGTTTAATCAAGCAGTACCGTGGAGCCACCTTGGCCTCGGGAAAGCCTGCTCGTCTCGCAACGCGGAGGCCATGGTGCGATTCCCACCCAGACTAAAAGTTAGCCAATTTTCTTTTCAAAGGCATTAACCTGCTTTGTTTTCAGGTACATCGCTTAGGAATCTGACCTCAATTTTTGTATTTTTAAAACACTTTTACTCTTCTCCGTGGGCCATTCTGGGTACCATAATTCAGTTACGCCGCCGACTACAATGCCAGATTTTCGCGTGATGAGTCAATTATGATGCTATCGCAATAATAACACCAAATTAATATTCCCGACTCTTTCAACTTTGTATTGCAAGGTGGGACAGTAAAGGAACAATTCTTACGTTGAAGTGTGCGAACGGTTTCTTGTCGCAGTTCAACTGAAACGCTCAGATCTGAGAAGCTCAACCTAGTGACACTTGTTCACCACAACACTCCCGCCTACGTGTACTGGCAGGGGTACATTACGAGAAAAATGGGAAGACAGGCATCGGCTCTTAGGAAATAAAACTTCGGTTAACTTATAACTGTGGGCTCATTAAAAGTATGTCATGCAGCGAAATAAGTTCTCCACATAAATGTCATATATAAGGTTCAAGCTTGGAAAGCAAAATCACACAGAGCTTTATAATATTTTGGTCTATATATTTTTTTTTTCAAAGTCCATGTTACGTATTCTGCACTTCCTCATGGAAACCCCCCAGAAAGAACCAAAAGAAGGACTCCCTCTATACCTCCAAAATAACAAATATCAAGCGCTAGACTTGGTCTGGTCAGTGTTTGCGAACAATGTTTTGCGCCTTGGGAGCAATTTATTACGTGTTATCTATGGGTCATTTCTCTATGCTATTCAGCTGCTAGCCGATGTCTTGGCCACGTCTGATCAAAAGAAGATCAGAATCGCCGGCGCATTGAGAGAAGCGTTTTCTTTCTTGGAGCTTTCTGATATATGATTTCCGACGTCCTCAAGTGGGGTTCCGAAGCTTTTACGCGTCTACGCGGTCATTGACACGTTCTGCATGGAGCCACTCGTTGCGTCACTTGTACACTGTGCGGTGAACATTTACATTATCTGTGCTCCCATCCTTGTCCGGACTCTCTGAATTTCAACAGCTCCCGTACAATTTAGAGCCCCAACAGATAGAGAGGTGGGGGATAAATAAAACAAGAAAAGGCAGGCAGATTAACCACATAGACGACTGGTCGGCTACCCTGCATGGTTGGAAAAGGATAAGCGCTTGAAAGAAAAAAGGAATAGGCAAAATTCAAAGTTCACGTGTGCAGTTGTAGACACAGTGCGACTACAAGCGTCTTCTCAGGCCCATTGACTTATACCAATGAGTCACTAACGTAGATAGTAGCTCAAATGGCGAAATTTCTCTCGTATAACATAGCTGCATACCAGCTGCTCTTAGGCTTCACGCGATTGTATCAATGTATTTTCGCGCTGTATGTTATAACATTCTTGCATTGCCGTATGCTGCGGTTACGTTGAACGTTGGTGCACACACAAAAAAAAGAAAACGATGAACACAGCGGCTTTCTCTTAGCGCTGTTGTATCTGTAACAAAAAACTCTCCCCTAATCGAGAATAGATGTAAGCCTGAAATGGCAGCTGGCCGAGCTAATTGGTTGGAGATGATACTAGCCGCAATCCTAAAAAGAATGTAGTTCATGCTCGCAACGGCACACCCCACTCCACCACACAACACCACGCCATACTGTGCACTGATCCATCTAGACACGATAGTTTCCTGTCGCAGACAGAACCTCATTGCTAGTATCGTTTCTGTCAAATGGCCGTTCGCGGCGCCGGACGCTACCGGCTTTGACGCTACCGGACGCTGCCAGCGCGGCGGATGCGCCGCGGACCTCACGGACCGCTGGCGTTGAAAAGAGCACAGGGTACTGTGTCCCAGCGCCAAAAGATGGCAATAAAATGTATAGTGCCCTGTATCTACATTTTGAACGTCACTATTGGTGAGCGAGGGAGAGACAGAGGGAGCGGGATATAAGGATGGCAGGGATGTTAACCAGTCAAGAGTCTGGTTGGCTACCCTACGCTAGGGGAAACGAAAAGGGGAAGAGAGAGAAGGGAGAGAGAGAGGGTATAGAGACATGCACAGACATACTTGAGTCAAAGCCGCTCGTGCAAATCAGATCATGCTTTTAGCTCCCGTTGCCGGCGACCTCCAAGTGACCTTGAGCCAAAATCCAAAGCCGTTACCCGGGCACTCAAACGAGAACATCCGCGCAAGCTGCGAGAACAAACCGAGGACATCAGGGAAACCAGTCAAGACCACATTGCAAACGCTAGTTACTTACCGAACAAGTTACAGAAATATAGGTTCAGATTTCTTCCAAATGTTTGTTCACAATTTTAGCCAAGCTTTAGTTTCTAGTATGCTTAAGTTTTATTTGTCATTTCCAATAGTGACAAAAAAAAACTTAAGCTCACCAGAAGCTACAGCTTGAATATAGAATAGAATTTATTGACAGGGAAGACTGAGAGGTCGACCTGAGCTAGTGCGCTCTAGTCTGCTACTCTGCACTGGGGAAGAGGGAAGGGAAGTGAAAGTACTGGGATGGGTGATGATGATAAACAAGTGGTGAGTGCTTACGTACATGAGACAGTTCCCTTGCTAGAGCCGATCGTCGAGCTTGGTGTCCTGCAGAAACTTCAACAACACTTTAGTTGCGCGCATAGAGGTTGCAATGTCAGGCCATAGGCCGAGGATAGCTTTCTCCTACAGTGGTTGCCGGCCAACGCTCGCTAGAAAACTTTCTAACTCCAGCATATATGCTGGGCAATAGCACAGTATGTGTTCCAGTGTTTCAGGCATCTGGCAGTGTTAGCAAGCAGGGTTATTCGACTGGTCGATGAGGTGCGCGCAGACAGCTTCAATAAAGTTGGGAAGAAAGATTTGGAAGAACTCTGAAGCAATATTTTTGGTAACTTCTTCGGGAAGTAACTAGCGTATGTAATATGGTCCTGCTGGCTGCCCGCATGATCTCGTTTTGCTCTCGGAACTTGCTCGTTATCCGGACTACCCGGACTGCCCGGATATTCTCGTTTGAGTGCCCAGGTAACGGCTCTGGATTTTGGCTCAACGTCACTTGAAGGTCACCGGCAACGGGAGCTAAAAGTATTTCATGGTTAAAAAATGTCAGTAGCTTTGCAAATCGCACATCACAGACGCTTTAAATTCTGAGCAAGCCCTGGTTTGCTAACGGGTGGTGACAATGCTGTAACCTATAATACAAACACCGCCCTCTGCCTATCTCTGTCTCTCCCTCTCTTTCTGTGTGCTTCTATTTTCCTTTCTGTTTCCTCTTGCCCTGTTTCCCAGTGCAGAGTTGCAGAGTGGCAAACCGGATATCATCATTCCGGTTAAACCCGGCTCCCCTGACCACCTTTCGCATTTACTTATCGCTACATCTCTCTCTCGGCATAAACAAGTGAAAATCGTTGGCACACTTTTCAATGGCGTAATGCCTAAAATGAGTGCAAAACAAGAGAGAGGCAACTATTATGGTTTATATATCGCAGATTGTTATATAGCACGATACTTATCTGTTCGAACTTGGAGCGCACCACGCTTTTCTTACGCCCAAATGTAGAACTTTGCTGAGCTATATCCACCAACATCTCCTACCAAATATGAACGTTTCACACCACCCGTCGGTCATCACTCTGGTGTGTTCGCGTGCAGCGACTGCTTTTTTGGGTACCTGAATACTTTTTACCTGAACAAAACAGATTAAAGAAACAATAGAAATTGTATAAACCCACGACTGTATCTTGCATGTCCCATTTTTTAGTTAGCGTTGTCTTTTACATGCTTTCAAACGCCGTATAAACTGGGTGTAGTTGTTGCAATGAATGGAAATGCCAATTGCAATTTCTCGGCGATGCGTCACTCATCACATGAAATTAGTTCCCGCTATCTATCTTTATGCTGTTTCGCACGTGGCCACATTGTATTGTACAATTCAGGGTGTTTGTTTTTCATTCAGGCGCTTACTGAATACTTGAAAGTTGAATTTCGCTTTCCAGCCTGCACTCTTTCCAGCAATGAAGAAGCTCTATGGAGAAAAAAAAAGTTGAAAAGTGCTCAGCACTCACAGGGACTTTCTTAGATTCGCATACCTAAGCAGTCTTCACAGCCTTGTTTGCTTCTTACCGAACACTTTCGAAAGCAAAATCAGTGCAAATGGGTTGTTCCAAATTGCCAGACTACCCTTCTTGCGCCCCTAATTTTGTTTGCCTAGAAAAGAGCACGAAAGGAAAAGCTCAGAAATGCAAGCCGTAAAAATATATGAATAATGCAGGCTACAGCATCATATATTTCCTCGAACGTTCTTTCTAGATTCTAGCCAAAAGAGTCGAAGGTTGAAGATGACATTCAAATGACATGGTAATGAGCATAGGCTACCTAAATGGGGGACAAAAATGCTTCTGAAGGCAATCTCGGGCACTTATGTCCAACTAGTGCATTTAGGGACTGCACGTTACTTCTTCAGCGTCACTTTAAAGTTTCGATCGATACGGAGGCATGCCTGCTAAATTTAAACTCCGTGAAGACAGCAGCCATTCAGCAACTAGCTCTCGCTAAATTTGTGCTAAGCAATACAACGTCTTCTTGTATTCCCAGTTTGTTCTGCAGATCTATGTAGACTTGGTGCATGCTCTTCAACTATACTAAAACAAGACCCATTGAGTGAGTAGTGTCACAATATGAGGTGGTACAATATTCCATACGGCAACATTCGAAACAATAGAATGTCTGGGAAAGAGGTGACTATAGCCAACCTTCTAAAGCCAGATGAAAAAGAAAGGAACAGGTTTAAATAACTTGTCTTCCTTCAAGTGCTCTTTGTACTTAATTTGTCGAATACCATTGGCGTTAGCATGTCAATGAAAATTACACCAATCAAATTGCTGTGGGCCAAGCTTGCTCTGCAAAGCACATTTCGTATTAAGGTACCGCTTAATGTAATATGCGGTTTTAACAACCAAGATTCTGTTAGCGGGCTCAAATCGCGTGAATCACGAGGTGATAATGGACTGCACTACATGCAAAACGACTGCCAATGATTGGAAGAGCTCATAGAATGAGAAAACATTTATTTGGACCATGGAGGTTGTTGCTCTTGCGGTTGATTCGGTGATGTCCTCATTCCAGGACTCCATTGGCCATGGATGCTCGACGTACTTGCTGGACGAGAGCTTCTTGTCCCGCCAGGGTATCGCTGGTCAGCTGTTCCTACCAACGCTGAAATGACATGCTAGGCGTCTTTAAGTGTTGAGGTTTGCCCCCGCACCCCCACGCGATGTGAAGGATTGTAGGGCGTGTGTCGCCGTACCAGGGGCAGATGCCGCGATATGTTTGTGGGTACATTTTTCTGTATCTGTGTAGGCTTGGAAATGTGTTAGTCTAAATAGGTCTGAGAGCTACTGCCTCATCAGTGCTGAGTTTTCTGTGATGGGGAGGATAAATCCTGCGGTGGAGTCGCTGAATCTCGAGTCGGTCGCAGTAATTGGATAGCAGGGTTAAGAAGGTAAAAGGTGGGGATTCATGAGACGATTGGTTTTGCCCTGCTCGGTTGATTAGCGCTCGAGCTAAGGTTTTCACTCTTTCGTCCCCCTCTAGTCCCGCGTGGCCCGGCGTCCACGTGGTTTGATGGGATTCTTGCAGTCTCGGGCTTAGGATCTGCGCCTCCAGCAGCGGTGTTCGTCTGTTGGTAAAGTTACGGCAGGCCTGTTGAGAGTCAGGAACGACATAAACTTCGCTGCCTACCCTATCTTGTTGCTTTATTGCTAGCGCCACGACTATAGTCTCAGTCGCAGCTAGAGTCTCTGCCCTGACGGAGGCCGCGAGAATCAAAAAGTTCTCTCTCCCATTCACGGGCCCCCTACAGGGGGCGCCACCATGTCCACGCACGTTACGTACGGGTCACCCTTGAATTGTCGGCGCTGTTTGTCGATGCGAGCCTTGCGTCGTCCTTTATGGAGTTAATGACTCATGTGCTTCGGTATGGGGTTCGCCTTGGTTTTGCCTCTGACCTCAGGCGGGAGTGATCGTTGCCCATTGAGGGCACGGAGATTGGTTGCCGTTCCGATCCGCTGGAGGAGGGCATTGCCCACCCCCGTGTTCTGTTGTCTGGTTTTTTGCAAAGCCGTAACCGCGTCCGACAGCTCAGCGAAGGTGTTGTGGATCCCGAGGGCTGCTAACTTCTCGTTTCAGGTGATGACAGGGAGACCCAGGGCCGTTTTGTACGCCCCTCGGATGATGGCATCGACTTGTTCTTGGTCGCGTTTTTTTAGCGAGCGGTAGTGATACGGCATGCTATACGTTACTCTGCTGATCACCAGAGCCTGGACGAGGCGAAGCGTCTCCTCTTCTCGCATGCCCTTGCGGCTTCTTGTTATTCGTTTGATAATCCGCGAGATCTGGTTGGTGATGGACTTTAGGGTTCGTATGGTGTTAGAGGCTCTCAGGTGGCTTTGGATCCCAAAGCCCGCAACCCTACTCTAATTGCTTTCCGTGATCTTCTGGCCCTCTACATATAGGTCGATAGGGCTGGGGTACTTGTAGATACCTTCTCCGTGCACCCGGATCAGTGTGGAAATGTTATGTTATGTGTGTGGAAAAACATAACGTGTTAACACTACATTAATATGGTTTCCGTAAGAACAAATCACTCGAATTAGCATTACTAGAACAGAAAGAATATATACTAACAGAGTTCGAGAACAAAGCAATAGTTGTTGGTATTTTCGTTCTTTTCTAAAGCATTTGATTTAGTTCATCATAATATTTCGCTGGAGAAATTACAGTATTATGGGATACGAGGACAGCCACTATCTTTTAAAAAATCCTACGTTTCCAACAGAACCCAAGCTGTTAAAATAGGTACTTTTGCTTCAAAAGCCAGGACTGTCCATTGCGGAGTGCCCCAGGGTGGTATTATAGGCCCTATACTTTTTATTTATTTTATTGATATCGTCAACATAAACCCTCAGGCAAGATTTATTATCTATGCAGATGACACCAGTATTTATTTCGCAGGTAATGATATCTATACTCTCATTAAACAATGTAACAGTACAATAAAATCCTTAGAGGAATGGTCGAAACTTGTTCTAATGAAGGTAAATGAGAGCAAAACGAAAGCAGCTATATTGAAGCTGAAAAACAAACATATACCTCCGCATCAAGATATTAAATTAAACTCGCGAAGTATTGAAATAGTCGAGAATTTCAAATGTCTGGGTGTCATTTTTTCCGCGAATATGTCTGGGGATAATCATGTCGAAAATGTTGTAATCAAATTGGGCCAAATAATAGGTGTAATAGGCCGCTTAAGGTACATTCTTTCTTCGCGCATCAAACTCTTGCTGTATAATTCCCTTTTTTCTTCACATTTGAACTATTTTCAGTTAGTCTGGGGAAACACGACATTCAACAATCTAGAGCATATTCACTTACTACAGAAAAAATATCTCCGACATACATATAATGCTCCCTACACTGCATCGACAATAACTTTCTTCATGAACACCGGTGTAATCTGTATAATCTGCACAAATATCATTTAAGTCGTGTCTATAAGAATATTTTGAATCTGCATAAACTCGCCCAATTGCAAACTAGAGCACCAAATTATATCACAAGACACTTCGAAGACTGGGCAGTACCGACATCACGGTCAAACTATGGGAAACAGTGTCTGAGGTATACATTACCCACACTCCTAAACTATTACAATTCAGTTCGTTTCAATCTTTTCTCTTCGGTTCTCAATGAGTTCCAGCTGATGTATGTGATTGATTTTTAATACTTGTATGACTATTCTATGTGTATTTTTCCATTGATGCTCTTCGTGACCTTTTGACTAACGTATATGATGTGCAATATTATGTAATAAATGTGTATATTTTGAATTAATGAAAGAATGTGATGCTTCCTCTGCCCAAATGAGGGATGGTGGTCTTGTCAAGCTGTCCAATGGACAGCTTTTTTTCCGCCACCCCCCATCTGTACTTTACAAGATCTGTACCCTACAAGATGCACAAATAAGCTTTCATTTCAGTACCACCTCATACACGACTCGTTTCGATGGTGGCGATAGCATGTGCGCTACATTGATTCAATGCTAAACGCGTTACCATAGAAAGTAACCACGGGTCATGTTCCGCGGCTTTTAATCGCCAATCCTGAGCTCACAGTTTCTCTCTTAAGATCCTCAATCATTTGTTGCGTCTCATGCCCAGTCTTACTGATCAGGACAATTTCATCTGGAAACCGAAGGTTGTTGAGATATTCACCGTTGATTCTCTCTCCCAAGCCTTCCCAATATAGTTGGTTGAATATTTCTAAATATGCAGCAAATAGCATTGGCGACGTTGTGCCTCCTTGTCTGACCCCTTAGTTGATAGGTGATTTTCTACTTTCGTTATGGAGAAGCATGGTATCCGCGTTATATTAGCAGATATTTCACAAGAAATTCACTTATGCCTGTGGTCCTCCTTGATTAGGCGATGCGTCCATGACTGCTGCTATCTCTACTGAATCAAATGCATTTTCGTAATCTATGAAAGCCATATATAGAGGCTGATTGTACTCTGCGGATTTCTCGATTACCTGATTGATGACATGGATGTGATCCATTATAGAGTATTCCTTCCTGAAACCTGCCTGTTCCCTTGGTTGACTAAAGTCAACCAAGGGAACAGAAGTATCAATTCCAAGAAGTATAACATGTCCACACTGCATTTTCGCCGGAAAAATTGCTGATTGCAAGCACGTGTTAGAAATATTAGCGAGTACTGGGGCAATAATGTCAACCATATATTTACTCGGGCCAACTTGAAGACCGTCAATATCACAACTGGTGCTGTCGCTCAAGGCTTTTTTAACGGACCTAACTTCATTCATTGTTACAGGATGAAGGTACATTGTGTTGTAATTATGAGTGCATACGTAGTTACTAGCCTGAGAGGATGGAGACCGAGTCTCACCGATACTTGTGAAAAATCATTAAATGCGTCAGCGAGTTTAACACCAGATAAATCTTTGCCATTAATTTGTAATTTGGTTAAAATCCTATGTGAGTGATTTCGATTTAGGAGAGCGTTCAACCTCGACCACAGCAAACTATGTTGACGACACTCAATGTCCAGCAAAGATGAGTAGTATACTGTGCGTGCATGCTGCAACTTTTTTGTTAGCTTATTGCCATACTTTGTTGAATGCGACAAGGTCATCGGTTGATCGTGTCTGAATAAAATGTTGATATAACTTGTCCCTAATTTTCATTTCATTGAGTAATTCAGGAGTAATCCATGGTTTCCGTGTTTCCTTACTTTTTCTACGTGTTCTGAAAGGGAAGCTATTGTGGTATAGTTGGGTCAGTATACCCAAGAACTTGTCGTATGCCTCATTGGCATCTGTAAGGTTAGTGATCATGTCCCATTTTGATGACATCAGGGCGTCGCGCAAGCACTTCAGCGTTTCATCTCTAATTAGTTGGTACAACACTGGTGGCAATTTTTTTCCTTTTGACTCGCTTAATTCTGCACACAGAAACACCGGCAAGTGATCACTGATTGAACACGATAAAGGTCCAGATTTATCGTTTGACTGCATGGAATTAGTGATAAATCAAGAGTTGACTCGCCTTCCGGTGTAACACTAGTTGGCACAATAATTAAGTCAGCAAAACCATTTCATAATATAATCATGTTAAAAGCATTTGATGAATAACTGTTCGTACGCACATCCATGTTAAAATCTCCACTGGTTATTATTGCCTTAGAATTAAGATTTTGAGCCACAAATGCTAGAAATTGGCCGTAAAACTCTAGAAGCGCTGATATATCTCTGGACAGTGGCTGATAACACACTGAATATACATGCTTATCTGGGCACAATTACAACAGTTCATAGTCTGGAGACATTACGGTATAAGACTCAACAATTTCCCATTCAGCATCACCCATAATCAGCAGCGCTACTCCACCCCCTCTCGAATGTGACCTTTTTAAATAATAGGTATTATATTTAGGCAACCTGAAAACATCACAGTCATTAGTACTCCATGTCTCGGTTAGCATGATAACCGTAAATTCAAAAGAAAATCTGGCGAACAGCTCCTCCAAACATGACACCTTATTTGTCACAGATCGTGTATTCACGTGGATACATTTGATGCGGGGTGCAGAAAATGCTGCGACAATTTCATCTACATCATCAGGCAAGTGAAAATTCACCTCCGCTTGCATCCTTCCTTTATCACACACACACACAAAACTATCCATTAGAGCTCTTCCAGTTCGCCCCTATCCTTAATGTGAAAGGCATGAGCTCCCTCGGTCTATCGAACACGCACCTTGCCGTTAACGTACCAAGCAAACTTATACCATTTCTCTTTTACCACTTCTTTTGCGGATCTTAGAAGCTACCTGTTATTCCGAGTCAAATTATTTTTAAAGAAAATTCGTGGTTTTTCATACCGAAGGTCGTTCTTTTTCTTAAGCCATTCATCTCTGGTCTCCTGCCTTGTGAAACAAACAATCACTCCCGGCACGTGGTCTCTCCTCGTGGGCAGCCGCTGCACGGATGCAACGCCAGCCTCTACAAGCTGAGGTATCTGGAGCTTTTCAGCAACATCATTGAGACAGGACATCAAGTTTTCGTTCTCCTTAGCAGGGAGTCTATGGACTTCTAATTTCAGTCGCCTACTCCGGAACTCTAGGTCATTCACCTGCTGTTCAAGGCTGGATTCTGCGGTGGCATGCAACTTTTCTTTTTCTTCCAGTTCTTGCACTTTTATTCTGAGATCTTTGATTCCTTTGTCCTGCTTATAGATCTTTTCCTCAAGTTCATAAATTTTTGTGACAGAAACTAGACTGCCTGTTCTATGCTGTTCACTTTTTCTACCAGAGTAGGCAGGCCTTCGAGCTTCTCGTTGATTGAAGCAAGTGCCAGGCTTATGGAAACGTCATCCTCACTGCGACAAGCCCGCAAGCTAGCGCTCTAGCATATCGCGCATTTCCAGGCCTTTTTTCCCGCCTCAGATTTTGATTTGTAGGACTTTTCTTGCAAACCAGCACACTTCCCGACATGGTACATGTATGAACACTGAATACATTTCACAGACCCTTCGTCCTGTACAGCATGCTGGCACGTTAAGCAAATCTCAGACATAGCGCAAAAAAAGAAGGAAAAAATAAATGAAAGCAAGGAAAAACCAGCAACAAGGAACAACAGTAAACCAGTCATTGGCTAGCACAACTGTGCCATTCTGCAAGACTGGCAGCAGTGGCAGCAACGACAGCATAAATGAAAAGTGCAGGATTTAAAAACAAAGCTCAAAATTACTAACTTGCAACAGCAGAGTAGGAGGGTTAGACGCATTTCCAGATGCTGCAGCCACTGCCAAATGACCGCCGACTAGGAAATGCCCCGCTATATTAGGCGGCGATGCGTCGAACGGCGCTTGCGCAGAGATTGTCCGCACGGTCGCCAACTCGGAAGCAGAGCAGAGCCGAGCCGTCGTATTTCCTCGCCGAAACACTAATTATACGAACAGCCGCAAGAAAAGCAGTTAATCCAGGGATGCTCCAGTTGGGTCAAAACAGCTCGGCTTTGATGCAGCAACGGCAACAGCACAGTACGAGGGTTAGACGCGATTCCAGATGCTGCAGCCACTGCCAAATGACCGCCGACTAGGAAATGCCCCACTATATTAGGCTGCGACAACAGCGGAATTCCACTTTCGTGCTTCCCCAAGAACACTCGACGCCATCTAGCGCCGCCACTGCGAAGCCTGAGCCTGGCTTCGCAAAATCAAGGTTCGATGATGCGTGCGAAAGCTCAGAAACTCCTCATGCGGCAGCCAGGCTCCTTTTTCACGCTTCTTTCTGGGCACAATGCGCGATCAGTTGTCACTGCCGAGAAGTTCGCGCATGGCCTCCGAGACAAGAATCATGGCCCACCGGAGCCTGAGAACGCTGAGAATCGTACCCTCGATTGCAGCACACTCTGTGGCACATACTCAGTGACTGTCTTGCGGTTCATTGAAGAGTACCAAATACCTAGTACATTAATAACGCAGCTTGCTAAACCGTCGGTCTAAAAGGAAATCATTGAAAGCTGCACATAGCCGGAGCATTCGCGTCGCAGCCTGCTACTATCGGGCTGCTGTCCTTGAGGAACGCTTGTGGCGTGGGCTCGATTCCGATCAGCATTGGAGAAATTTAGGGAACTTTTTCGTTGGCCGCACATTCCTAGTAGCACATACTGAGTTCCCCAAGCTGGCGCCAAAGACGTTCAGTGAAGAGCGGCAGACACTTGCTGGGACATATGTAGTAACCAAATTTAGAATCAATAACCCTAATTGAACACCAATAAATAGGGGGTGTCATGCAACCTATAGTTCCCTCTGGATGGTACACAAGCTATCACGCCAACAAGCGGTCATAACGCGTTTCAAAACAATTTCAGGGTACAGCATTGCGTGACTGAGTGAGACAGCTTACTTAATGTTGCTCCTTGACTTTATACCCTCAAAATATTGCCTAGTTAACTATGAACACGTAATTATGCATTTCTGCAGTATTTTTGTCCACATAAAACCCCTGTGCTGCGTACAAATCGCTCACACACACGTGCGCCTGCAACGCGTCCCTCAAATTGGGCATGGGAATGGCGGATGCCATAGTAGACGCCGCACTTGTCTCCACCCTGTACGGAGCGGTGGGTGAAGAGAACATCAAGGCACCCTACCAGGTGTTGTCTCAGGAGGGAGGCATCACCGCGACGCCCTGTCACCGTAGCGCTCCCTCTCGGAAGACTGTGTTATTCGCGCGTTGCTTGTCCGCGCAAGGTCTCGCCTTAGTTCTAACTGCGCCTCGGTAAGGCGCAATCAAATGGTGTCAAGCGTCTCAGCGCACTCGCTTGCCCCAGAGGAATTCATAACTCGAAGCACTGCTCAGTGGTGTTCAAATGGACATTAATTGGCCCACCTCAAAATTTCAACGTGGCCCACACCCAAGTTTCAACATGGCTCACCCTGAAATTTAACTTTACACAACCCGAAATTTCAGTTGTGCAAGCCCCAAATGTCAAGTTGACGTGTCACCAAATTTGAAGTTCGGCGACTCCCACACTTATCCAAGTAATTCGCTTTTTAATCTTTTGTACATGCATACGCTTGACTTTCATGTTGGGATGATGTATCCGCTGAAAGCGAAGAAGATGCCGCATCTGTAGTGCGGCAAGGACAATTATGAACAGAAGAGATGTCGCCCATTTGAAGAAACATAGCGAAAGAGCGACTAGCGCGCTGTGTGAAAGAGACAGTTCTTGTTAAGGGCGGTCCCATTCTGCGTTTTTGCCGGCATATGTAGGACGTCCTTTCTGCCGCAAACGTCACGTGTACGCGAATACTTTTGGGTGAAGACAACTGGTTGGTCAATAAACCTACGCATGCTACTTGAAAGCATCTAAGGTGTCGTATTCGAGACACTCGCTATTTAATGAACGACACAAAAGGAAACCGAGGGGGGCGACTTTTATAAGTGATGTCATAAGAAGCCAACAAACACTGACACCAAGGACAACTTTAGGCAAATTATCTGCAGTTTCTTCTTGAACTAAACATATTGACACCTGTACTTATATTTATCGGGCAACCACGTTTCGCCGCCTAACAAATCTTATCGCACAGCGCGGCACGCGCCTGCATGTATCCGAAGTTTCTGGAAAGTTATCGATGCTTCTATCCGCTGTCTGTTGTCGCCGAACCTTGTGTTATCTGATTTCATCGCGTGACGCGAATGGTGTAGATCTTTGTGGAAGGCACGCGGGTCCCAACGATTAGTCTGGAACATTCGATGACTGCTGTATAAAACCCGAAGTGCCGGACCCGCTGGTCAGATTTGCGACAATCGCCGACTGTGTTCGCCGCTATCGTTGTGCTTTAAGTGCAGCCTGTCTTTGTGGGCACAGGTTCGCCCAATCAAAGCTAGTTGTCTTTCACAGTATTGCTACTGTATTCTTTAACGTCACTACCACGTGACAATATAAATAAATGGGAATTCAAGGACAAAAAACGAGTTAAGCAACACCAACAGATATTGGGACACTATCCCGCGAATCTTGCGCGTGTACGGGTGTTTTACTTCATAGCTACGATGTGTGAAAATGAATTGCGGCTTTTCGCTGACGTCTAAACCTTACAAGCAGCAGATTCAGCTTACTTTATGACTGGTGACGCCTTCTGCAAAAGGCATAAAGTAGGAACAATCAAAAGAATAAATACACAAATTCTTCGTAGTGGGCCGTGCCTTTATAAGAATAATTTAAAATAAATTATGCGGGTTTACATGCCAAAACAACGATCGGATAATGAGGCACGCCGTAGTGGGGAACTTCGGAAATTTGGACCATCTGTGGTTCTTTAACGTACACCTAAATCTAAGTACATGGGTGTTTTCGCATTTCTTCCGCATCGAAACGCGGCCGCCGTGGCCGGGATACAATCCCGCGACCTCGTGCTTAGCAGCCAAACACCATAGCCACTGAGCAACCACCGTGGGTTTTATAAGAATAACATTGAGCACAATATTGTAATTATCATCGTTTCAGCTTGTTATATTGAAGAGAAGCAAAGCAAAGAGGAAAAAGGGGAAGGGACAATGAATAAAGGAAGCAGTGCTTGTGGTGTGCCGCCTGCATTGTATGCGATACAGTATGTAATCCGTACCCAGACCGAAAATGCTAGACCTGCCAGAGTCAAGGCAGTAGCCAGAAATTCTCCAAATTGGATCGCTCTCATACTACGCCAAATTATTTGCAGTACTTTTACCTCACCTAGCGTATAGAATGGAATCTTGCTATAGTAATAATGCGCTAGCGTTCACACGCCTTCGCGATTTCGTCGAAATTGCAACTTTTCTTTCTTTTGTAGTGGACTAGATTATATTATTTTTTTTATTCACCTTCTGAGTAATCCAAAACGCGCTTTCTTATTCGCACGTGGCTCCCTTATGATGATTCAAATAGGCACGGAGCTTACAGGAAGATGGATCTTCAAAGTTATCAGCAGTCGAGCGACAAATGCCACTGCAATCATCGCTTCCTAACCTGCTTCCCTAAAGGAGGCAGTTATTCGTGTTAGAACGACGGCTCCTGCTATATTCATTGTTCAACCACTGTTGATCCCTCATGATGAGTGACTTGTGGATTCATTTGTCACAGCGCTGCGCCCTCTAGATACAAGGAGCGTACATTCCCTCGAAAATACTTCAAAGGAAACATAAAGCAATGCCGATAAACACCCATTATAACCCGTATATTAGTTTAACCAGGAAAAGTAAATACCACATCGCACTAGGGCGCTTCAGCCACATGTGTTTGTTTTGCACTAAATCAGGCTCGCGTGTCCCAATGTACCGCCCCCGCTCTCTACTGGAGGACAGATCGTGTTTGCCAGAAGCGGATTCTTGCAAGAGCTCTTCGCATTCGTGAGGAAAGGTTCACTGGGACTTTCTTGAGATTACGCTTCATTGCAGCTCCAGGCACTTAACGGATGGAAACCTTCGCTATCTTGGAACAGGCTTTGCGCACACTGGCGTCTACGCTAGTAGTTTTATCAAGGACGGGCTCATTCGCGATTCAAGTCAGCTTCTCGGCGTTCGAAAGGCTCACGCCGCCCGTCTGACCACCTCGCCTGCGAGGCGTCGTAATTTACGTCTCGCGAAAAGATTGAACCAAGATCAAGTAGCGATCCCAGGGGACTTTTATAAATGTCAGAGAGATAAAAAAAAATGTAACGTAAGTTCTGCGTTCTTGATTCTTGACACCATATAGTCCCTACCATTTGTTCATGCAAACATCCAATTCCGTGTTCCGATTTCGCTCAATTGTGCCTATCTTTTTTTTTCTACAATATATCGGGAAATGTTTCCCAAAGAAGGATGTTTTGGTTCCTCGTCAACATCTGAGATTGCTATGTTGATAAAAGCGTCGTTCTATAGCGTAAGTTATTCGCCTATATTTACAGTTCCCCTGGCCCCGTTGGTGGGGGTGAAGGGAAACAGGCTTTAGTACGTACGTTTGTCACTGAATAGATTAATAACATCAATCAAACAATAAATGTAACACTTTAACAATAATTCTTAGACATTATTACAATTAAAAAGGAAATGTAGTACACGAGGAAATCCCAAAGTATAAACTGTCAGAGGGACCTCCTGGTATAACATGTATAAAAATGTAGAATTTACGATTAGCAACGAAGGTAAGAACAGCGGGAAAATACCGATCAACATATTACACGTAATTATCCGAACATCTGGCAGGTGAATATTACACAGAAATGAGTAAGAGTAATTTACTATTGAAATACACATCAAAGTACGAAAATTATAGTAATTAAATAGGAATATGATAATCATATCAGAATATGGAATTCGGTCCCGGACAGCATAGCAAGCCAGTCAAACTGCGATTCATTCTGTGATGCCTTGACTAAATGCATGACTAAATAAAAGTGAAGTTTTACGTTTGTCACACAATGCTTTCTATACTTGCACTATCTTTTACAGCTTATTGTCGCATTATTACCGTTATGTCGCTATGTTTACCGTTTCGTTGGAATGTCACGTCCGTAACTTTTCTGTCATTGTGTTTCATTATTACTATTTAACACTCTGATCTTATTAATTACACGACTTCACTGAAACCAATCTGTGTGGTTTATTCCTTGTTATTATATTATGTTTTTTTATGTTTCTTCTTTTCCCTAGTGAATCGTGAACTAAATAATTATTTTTTTCATTTCAGTTGTACTTGCGGTTGTAGGTTGTAAGCAGATACAGTTTGTAGATGTCTTGTATTCTATGTATTTTCTATGTACTGCCCCCCTTACTCAATGCCTCACTTCGAGGCCTGTAAGGACCCGCCGTGGTTGCTCAGTGGCTATGGTGTTGGGCTGCTGAGCACGAGGTCGCGGGATCGAATCCCGGCCACGGCGGCCGCATTTCGATGGGGGCAAAAGGCGAAAACACCCGTGTACTTAGGTTTAGGTGCACGTTAAAGAACCCCAGGTGGTCAAAATTTCCGGAGTCCTCCACTACGGCGTGCCTCATAATCAGAAAGTGGTTTTGGCACGTAAAACCCCATAATAAAAAAATAGAGGCCTGTAAGGTATTTTTAAATAAATAAATCAATATAACATCAACAGTGCGCAATTCAACAATGCAACATGGCTACACAGTAATGAATGTATAGATACACACACACACACACATATATATATATATATATATATATATATATATATATATATATATATATATATATATGTAAACCCTGTAAAACATCTTGTCTGTAAAAACTGTCTTAGAAGTCACTGGAGACAGTGTAGCGAAGAGCGTGATTTAATATTTGATGGCAGTGAATTCCAAAACGAATTCGCAGAAATGAAGTCTGTCATTTTACTGTAGCTTGTGTTGACTTTAGGAAGTTAGAGATTATAATTTGTAGAAAAAACGCGTGTTATTTGTATTGAAAAGTTTCGTTGGGGGAAGTAACTCAGTGGTAATGTCACTGTTTCTACTTCTATACAATATAAGACCTAGTTTAAATTGAAATGTAGAGGTTAGGGGCAGAATTTCAAAAGTGCGAAAAATGGATGCTGCTGATGCGGCGTATCAACTATGGGTAATAATTAGGACCGCCCGGTTCTGAAAGTGAATGAGGGATACCAAATATGCGGGGTATGTGTTGCCCCACGATGAAATGTAGTAAGTAAGGTGACTGCCAATGAAAGCGTAGTAAAGCGATTTTAAAAGATGTTGCTGAAAACAGTGTCTTGTTTGAATAAGCAACCGGATGCCAAAACTAGTTTTCTTACTGACAAAGTTTATAAGTGACAAAGTTTATATATATATATATATATATATATATATATATATATATAGAGAGAGAGAGAGAGAGAGAGAGAGAGAGAGAGGTGGGGAGGGTCGGATGGTTGGTTTGCCCCCCTCCGCTCATAAACTTTTTGGTACGCCACTGCCAGCTTCCTGTACACAGCTGTACATGTTTAAGAGTGTCCGACATCGCCCAGCATATTTAAGTACAGTTTCAACTGTTGGTTTGTGGAACAATATTCCGAATAATGACAGGTATTTAAAATGATGTTTTAGATAACAGTAGTTATTTCAGTGAAACGCACCTCCACATATTTATTGTCTATTTAAGAAGTTGGAGGTTAAGATATATGGAACGCGGTTTCATATGATTTGTGAATTTACGGGGAATATATCCCTTCATATATATAGGTAAGTAAACATATTAGCTTAAGAGGAAGGTTTAGCTCGGGCCCAACTGCGACGCGGCCTATTCAAATGCATGTAAAACGCAAAAACGTTTTTGTGAGATAACCCCTGGACCGATTTTAATGAAGTTTTTTGCATTTGAGAGAAAAAGTTAAATTCTAGTGACTGTTGGAAGCGGAATTTCGATTTAGGTCCTGGATCTTGTTAAAAGACTTTTCAAAAATTCGGAAGTGCGAAAAAAATAAAAGAACGAAGTTTACAAATTCATAACTCTGCATCAAAAACAGATATCGCGGTTTTGTAAACGGAATCCATTAGACCATTGAAAGCGGACAAATCTGATATGTCATTTTATATCTTACGTGAGTTTGTTACGTTGTTTACAAAAGTTCAGCAAAAGCTGTATTTCCATATTACTAAACTTTTTAGATTCATGTATAGCATATCAACTTTGTCCGCTTTCGATGTACTATTAGATACAATTCAAAGAATTGTATTATCGTTTTCGTTTTAGAGTTAGAGAGTTGTAAACGTGATAGTTTCTTTTTTCTGAAAATTTGCGATATTTGTCATTTTTTAATAAAAAATTAAGGACATAAATCAAAAATTCGAAACCAACAGTCACTAGATCTTAAGTTTTTCTTTTAAAAGCAACAAACCTCGTCAAATTTGGTGCAGTGGTTGCCGAGAAAAACTAATTCTCCTTTTACATGTATTTAGATAGGAGCACCCGAGCTAAAGTTTCCTCTTCAGTGCATAGGACGGTAATAAGTCTGCAGTTATTTAGCCCCAACCGCAGTTCTTCCCAAACTATTAAATATAATTGTACGCTCAGTATGTAAAGTGACAAGTACTATAGCACTGCGAAGACACATTTATATCGTTTATATTTATGTATAATCGATAATATTACCGCACTACGAACAAGAAGCACGTAAATCGAAAGTTCGTCTCTCGGTGCCTCTCTCAATGTTTCCTGTCCAGCCGGTCCTCCATACTTCCGCACTCCGTTTGCCTGGCCGAGCTACTGATGCCTTGGCAAAGAAAATAAAAGGTTTAACATAAGTGTTTTCATTATTGGGGCAAAAGCACGATACCAAAAAGGATTAAAAGATTTGCTCTCACAATGACATCGCGGTTCTCTCGTTTGGCCACTGAAAAGGGCTTACGCGAGCCAGCAATACACACTACCACAACAGTAACGTTAGTCAGCGGACAAGGGCGGATGAGGGCATGACCTACAAGCGCTCTAATGGATTACCGCCGGCTCCAGCTGCCAAATGATTGCTCTGGTATGAAAAAAAAATTTTCATTCCTTCTCGGCTGTTCACTGCTTTATAATGCATTTTGTATTTGGTCTCTTCCGTCAAGGACAGGCGGGATAAACATAACGACTTTTCGCGACTGTTGGGAGTGTAGAATCTCTTCTTCTCAACCAAGAAATGACGCAATTTCTTTTGCTGTTTCTGCGACAAAACGCAGGAAAACATTGGCGTTTTTTTGGAGGCGCTTGCGACTCCTCTATAGAGAACTGGAACATAGCTAACAAAAAGGCATCGGTCTTCGTGAACGTCCCGGTTTCTATAAATAGCGGCGAACGTTAAAGGTAATGAATGTGCGCACAAAAAAAAAAAAGAAAGACGTATAGCGAAGCCGGCAACCTAAATGGAACGATGGGCTGGAAACGTACATCAAGCATTTGGTTACCAGCCGTGGTTGCTCAGTGGCCATGGTGTTGGGCTGCTGAGCACGAGGTCGCAGGATCGAATCCCGGCCACGGCTGCCGCATTTCGATGGGGGCGAAATGCGAAAACACCCGTGTGCTTTGATTTAGGTGCACGTTAAAGAACCCCAGGTGGTCAAAATTTCCGGAGTCCTCCACTAGGGCGTGCCTCATAATCAGAAAGTGGTTTTGGCACGTAAAACTCCAAATATTAAAAAAAAGCATTTGGTTGCTGGGGTGTAGCTGCCACAGCGGCACGATGAGTGAATGACGTTGCACCATCCGCGCACTGCGATGGTCTGTGCGCTCCTTGCTGCTGAATCCCACCGTAGTAACGAAGTAAAAGAAGGCTGCGCTCTAAATTTCAAGCTGTGTTAAGGCAGGCTGATAACGCCACAGAAGTGTATTTGATGTTGTTGGAAATATGGGAATCGGGCTTTGTATATACATCTAAACTTTACTTTCGGAACACAGGCACAATGCTAAAGTTTAGCTAAGCTTGCAAAGACTATCCTGCAGGGACTGAGGAAAGTTGTAGCAAAAAAATAAACGAAAACCCTATAAAGTACTGGTACAGTTTAACACCAACCCGGTATGTTGCTCAGAAGCGATTATGATGCCGCAAGCGATATCGAAGTGCAGTGAAGTGGCAGGCTGCTGGAGACAAATGCTGCGAACTTATCGCCTTGATTTCCCGTATATCCGACAGCTAACTAGTGACTTTTCTAAGAGGCCGTATACTGCGGCGTAGTCAATAACGTTCACTTCCTTCACTTGCATCTTGCACTTGCATCTTCGTATCAAGGTGTATCAAATCTCATGGTTCCTCAACGTGCTTTATAAAGCGTGATTGATTTCTTTGGTAAGAAACTATCAATATGTTTATTGAAATTTGCCTCTCACGTTTGCTAACCGTGCATTTTTTAGAACGCCTGCTGATTCCTGATCGCAGTGGTGAACAGTGCCAACTGCAACACATGTGGCGTAGAAAAGAAACAAAGAATTACGGCAGAATCGATGTCAAGATCACTATCCACGGTTAGGCGAGTAGCATTCACGCAACATAGCAAGACATGGTATTGTTGAAATATTATATATTTAGGATATGTGGTATTCATTCTGAGACTTCCGTTGCATCGGCTGAGTGACACACACTGTTACCCGTATCGGTGCACTTTGCTATTACATTCGATTACCAAGGTGGCCATGAGCAATACGGCATGACGATGACGCAGACACAACGATGAAATGAAGCAGAAGGAATGACGTCGACAGAATGACAAACGTGGCATGACTGCGACGACATAAGGACAAATGAAGTGAGAATTCTGAAGTGTTGGCAATGGTACAACGATGACAAAGTGACAATACCGTGAGGACAAAGCGATTATGGTGAGGGCATGACGAAGACGGCGTGACGAAGACGGTGTGACAACAACCGCATGATGAATCTTGAATTACGACGATGGCGTTACTCTGACGACATGACCAATGAAGCAATAATCACGTTTGAATGACGACACTATGGCTATGATAGAATGACAAAGAAAACACGACATCTACGTAACGTCGGATGTGGTATGTTGACGACGGTACACGTTTTTAAACGGATGACGATTGTGAAACGACAGCACCACCACGCGGCATGACGGCATTGGTATGGCGAGGACTGTGTGACGATGATGGCGCGAGGAGAGTCTGATGGCGAAGCTAGAATAGCAAAGATAGAACGAACACGACGACATGAAGAAGACGGCACGAGCATTTTTTTCAGTTTCAATTTATTTACTTTCCGACAGATAAAAACTAAAATTCTTGACAGAGCAGCTGGGCCCTTAGCAATTTGCTAGTTCGGGCCGGCGTATCAAGTGCAGCCAGGCGCCAGTAACAAACCTGAACAAAATGTGACAACTTTTACGTTCATAAAAGATAGATTACATAAAACAATAGCACATTGACGACGACAGCATGACAACGATATAAAAAACGGCTACATGCAGCATAGACTTTCCCCGGTATCGGCCCACTTCGCTTCAACACTCGCTCGCCAAAGTGACCCATGAGCGCGACGGCGTTACTCGACGCAATGACGACGACGGAATGATGACAATAGGATGACGAAGAAAGAATGGCGTCGCTGGAACCGAAGACGCTATAAGGATGACAGCATGGTGACACTGAGATCGCAATTCTGAGATGATCACGTTAATGTAATGAAGACGACGGTATGAGGACAACGGGATGACAACGAGGTTAAGACGACGACGGTATGGTGATGATTGTATCACGATGACTGTATGGATGGATTATGTAGAAACCATCGAATATTATTGTCATTGTCCACGTCTCCGTTGCCCATAGCACGCGCCTTTTCCCCCGGCGCCTTCCCTCGTCCTCCCGCACTTCCTTCGTGGCAGCTGTCGAGAGCGGACAAGTACACTTCTGGCTCTTCCTGGTGCTTTGGCGTCAACGTCGCCAGCGTCCGACGGAACGGTGGCCTGTGTCCGACAATCCGCCAGGAATTCCCATCCACCGCGTCGTCCACAATTGTAGTTCAGCGAGACGTACGACAAACGAGCGAGCGAGCAACAGCCTCCCGTCCTGCTCCCTCCGGCGCCTCCGCGCACCTCTCTACCTTGTCCCGGCGAACAAGCGAGCGAGCGAGCTAAACGTGCCCCTTCTCGCCTTCTTCCAAAGCTACATGGCTTCTTCCTCCTCCTCCTCCTCGCCACTCGGTTGCGCATTTGTCTGCTCGTTGGGCATTTACCGCCTCCCTTTGTTGTAAACCACGGATTGACGTTTAACGTATTGCGCCTCGCATCTCACTTTAAATGAACTGGCTCTCCTTGCAAGCACTTTTCGTGTGCTACTATGCGCTTCCGACAGTGCAGCTTACAGACGAGTGTCGCACCACCTGTCGCAGCAGGAGCGCAGCTCCGGCAGAGACGAGAAATAGGCACGCCTTCTGACAGTGCAGTCCGCGGCTTGAAACCGGTTGGTGCGCGGAATGGCATATTCCCGTATGCGATAACAGAATCAATCTTTTTGAAACACCTGAGCCCACGCTTACACTTTCCATTCTGCGTCGTGCGCCTCGTTCAATCGATAGTCCTCAAATCGCCAGCCGCTTCCTTTTCGTGGGTCACACGTCGACTTCTTTTACGGCAACTCTGGGCGTTCCCATTGTTCGGTTTCCTGCCCGCGTTGGCTTGGTTAAGATGTTCTCACCCCCATGTTAACAGGAGAAAACTGTCTGATAAATCGAGGTTAACGTTAAATACAGTATGTCTTTCTTGAGAACGTTCCTCCGGGCGATCTGATGCCGCACTAGATTTCCCGCGCCGAGGGTTCATTGCATTTTTTCATGCTCTTGCGCTGTTTTCCAGGGCTGGCGCTTACTACTTGCGCATCCGGCAAACGTACACACCTAGGAGGAGCTGCTCCCATGGGGTGGTGGTGTTTGACTAATATGAATGATTAGGTGTGACTTGCAATTCGAGAATAATCAATTCACTCTTACTTTGCAATTTTCGTCATTCCGTGACCGACTTGCGATAGGGTGCAATGCAGAATAATAGTGAACCAGGAGGAGTAGATTTTAATTGAGAGAAAGGAGGAGAGGTCGGCCTAGAGAGCGTGTCTCTAGCCTGCAACTCCTCACTGGGGAAAGCGCAAGTGGGAAATACAGGGAAAGGTAGGTGGCGGGTGATTATGTTATGGTACAATGAGATGCTACATACACGTTGTCCAATATGCGGATGCGCACTGTAGACGCAATAGACGTAAGAGTAATCTTGTCCATACAAAAAGTAATCTTGTCACAAAAAGTTATTGCTCAAACACATTTCGCACTGACTGCACATCTCATAGCTTCTAGAGGCGATCGTCTAAACCAGTCTCACTTAAAAAGTTCAAAAGTGATTTTATGGCACGATGGGCACAGTAAACACTCCTCCACGCGTCCAAAAGCTTTTCTTCTGAAAAGGGGTGGAAGTCCAAGCTGTCAACTGTAGATTTAAGTGTTCTTAGTTCAGCCGCATATTGAGGGCACACGCAAAGTACGTGAGATATTGTCTCGACAGTGTGACAGACGCTGCATTCAGGGTCCCATGTTTGTCCAATCTTGTGAAGGTATCGGTTGGTGTATGCCACACCCAGCCGTAATCGGTGAGTGAGTGTTTCTTGGCTTCTCCGCAACCGAAGTGGAAGCCGGAATTGTAATCCAGCGTCAAGTCTATGGAGGCGCTCTTGTCGATGTTTGGGGTTGTCCCAATGTCGCGCCGTAGAAGTTTTAAGGGAGGTATGGAGCAAGGCGTTAATGTCATACCGGGAAAAATGAATTTTTATAATAGTTCCGTCAGTGTGCACCTGTTTTGCTTCTGCGTCAGCCTGTTCGTTTCCAGCTATTACACAATGGCCAGGAATCCACTGCAGCATGATGGTATGTCCGGAATGAGACGCCTCAGCAAGCAGAGACATGATGTCATAAACCAGATGACTATATGCGGTTCTATCAAGTATATAATTGCTGATGAGTTGCAGTGCTGATTTTGAGTCGCCGAACACTGTCCACTTCTCGAGACTCTGTTGCAGTATGCAGCGAACTGCTTCTCGAACTCCGGTCAACTCAGCTGCTGTAGACGACGTCCTGTGTCCTATCTTGAACCGTTGTGCGATCCCCATTCCTGGCACCGTGTAGGCCGCCGCGGAAGAGGTCTGTGTCACAGAACCATCTCTAAAAACATGTTCGTAATATCCATACATGTAAGCAATGTATGATAGCGCGAAATGCTTGAGGCCAGCAAGCGGCATCTTCGACTTCTTCGTTATTCCAGGGATTGAGAGCCTCACCGTTGGCTTTGCCATTGTCCAGAGTGGAACTTCGGGTATGTCATACGGCTCGAAGTCAGACGGCAATAAGTCTTGCTGCGACAACACAGCTTCTGAGTAGGCGGACACAGGCCGTACGCTTGTGACGTTCGTGAGTGGATGGTTCCTGCTACATCGTCTTCAAGAGGGTACACTTCCGCTGCAGACCATATCACAAGTGAGTACAGTGCTGCCACACCTGTGGCAACAGGGGACACAACCAAGACGTCTGTCGGAAACCGATCCCAGATTTTTGCTACAAATGCGGCAAGACTGGACAACCACAAGACCATGACTGCGAACCGACCTCCAAGCTCTGCAGAGAAGCGCACGAAACTGCAAGTACAGAGTGCAAGAAGAGACTGAAGCCAAGCCATCCACCCTACAATATACGGCAACCACGCCTTAACAGACTACAAGAAGGAGACAACCGCTGGAGCTCCAGCAGTGGAGAGTTCCCGGAGCTGGGCATCTCGGCCACCAGCTCGAGCAGTGTCAGTGCAAGCAGCTCCCCCAGACACGGCAGCTCCAAGCCAATACTGCGAAGTGCTTCGCTCTCACGCTCCCGCTCAGTCAAGCGCGCGAGCTACGTCGACGCAGTAAGCGGCTCGAGCAACTCTGGTAGTACGAGCAGCTTGGATGCATCGGCCGAAGCTGCAGTCCATATGGATCCTAGAAAACAGACAGCAGAACCAGCAGAGCAAATTGCAGAACCAGCACAGCCAATTGCAAAGTCAGCAAAACCTCATGAACAAGCTACTCCGTAGTCAACAGAAACAGCTAGAGCTCACCGATAAATTGCTTCAAAAATGCAAAGAACAATAACTCACAGACAAGCTGCATAAAAATGCCAGGAGTTCGAAAACATAAACAGACAGTCGGGAACGACGTTGACCAAGGCCGACCTTGAAGCCATAGTATATACAAGGTGCCTGATATTTTAAGAAGCCTTTATGAAGAACATTCACTTCATAATTCAAAGAATGTCCAATCAGCAGTCGAAAAAACAGCCGCTAGCTTCGAAAAGAAGACCGCCACGTTAAACGCCAATATCTATGGGATCGCGCCACAGCTCAGCAATTTTATCGGATATGTAAAAAACAACTACATTACCAAAGTACAGCTCGACAATTCGTGCCCAACGACTCGGAAGAAGGCACGGGCGAACAGCCACAGTGACTCTCGCTCGGTCTCGCCCACTCGCGATCGCCGACGCGAACTCGAATCCATCGACGATGGCGACCCCTAACCACAAGGCAAGGAACCAGCATTCAACTATACGCATATGGCAATGGAACTGTCGATCATACCGCCCTCTACACGCCAACCTACAAGAATTCGTCAAGCTGATTCAACCCGACGTCACAGCACTACAGGAAACCAACACGCAGAACATCCGACTGCAAGGATACGCCACATATGCACAAACCCGACAACCTGCCATACTGGTGAAGAAAACTCTCACAGCCAAAGAACACGACGTAGAGAACACCCAGACAGAACACACCCTAATCGAGGTTTCGCCGGAACGAAAGACGCAGGAAAGCCTATCCGTGGCCAGCATGTACAGTCCGCCTCGCGACCAGCTACCGGATTTCGATCACTTTGTGCAAGAAATCAGGAAATCTATAAATGGACACCAATTCGTCATAGTGGGAGACTTCAACGCTTCGCCCACTGCAAGGGGCTACCATACCACCACAAGGAAGGGTGCTAGAGTGCACGATGCCGCCCAGCATACAGACTCACCCTCTGGAATGATCCTCTCCAGACCACGAGAATTGGAAACAGCGCCTCCAGGGACGCAAACCCCGATCTTACCTTTACTGCGGACGTCCCCTGGGCAGAGTGGAGCCAACTCCAGGAAACCTTAGGGAGCGATCACCATATCCTCCAATTAGATGTAGCGCACACCCGTAGGCAGATCAAGACCAGAATTGCACGGCTAACCAAATGCAAATCTTATAGGGACAAGCTAGATTCGGAGCAAGCGCAACTGATATTGACAATTGGCTCAAAAATGTGTTAGACACTGCAGGCAGCGGATGCTGCACAGTGAAGTGCTTGCTGACCAAATCAGGGCTGTCCAGAGGGCCCGTGTGACGGCAGAGGGGCTCGGCCTCTCTATACCGACGTGGGAGCGGCCCGCATCAGTCCCAAACTGATCCCTCAGGACCTAAATAAAGTTCTTGATAACATACCATACTGAAGAACATCACACCAAGATCATTTGCTCGATGCCGATACACCCGCGTTCGACGCGCACCTCCTACATCACTGGGAAGCCAGAAGTGGCCTCCTGAAGAGATGGAAGCGACAAAAGCTGAACAGAAAGCTAAAGACACGCATCGGTCTCCTTACCAAGCAGGCTCAAGACTATGTGGACCACCTTGTCAAGCAGAACTGGCACGCTTTCTGTGCAAGCTACACGGGACTCTGAGCACTAAGAGGACCTGGCACCTCCTACGCACCCTCCAAAACGAAACTGACCAAAAGAAAACAGAACCATCATTTCCACAGTCTTATCCACAACCACGCCGGATCAGAAGAACAGCTCCTGTGAGAAATACAAAAGATAATATGCGTAGACGCACCCTCTCCCTCGTCAACTCGCACCAGAGAATACTCTGAAAAACCAAATCCAGAACTTGACCGACCCTTTACGCAGGCCGCAATCCCCGTAGCCCTATCCAAGCAGACTAGAAATACTAGCCGTGGTAAAGACCGGATCGTTAACAAACACCTACGCAACCTACCGCAGCAGGCCGCCCACGCTCTCCTCCGTTACTACAACGAGTGCTGGGAGAAAGGAAAACTACCTGCTGTATGGAAGCACTCGGACATCAGCATGATCGCCAAGCCCAATAATCCCCTCAGCTTGGAGAACCTACGCCCGATCTTTCCCAGCTCTTGAGCGGGAAAGCTTTTCGAACATATGGTGCACGACCGCACTACCCAGTACCTGGAAGACAACGGCCACCTGCCAGACACCATGTCCTACTTCAGGCAGCACCTCTAAACGCAGGACGTACTCTTACAACTAAAAGAAGGCCTTCTAGATCACCTAAACAATCGAAGCAAATACTCCATAGTGACAGTAGACGTCAAGGGAGCATTTTATAACGTTAGCCACGACGCGATCCCCAACAATCTAAAAGGCACCGGCTGCGGCACTATGACCTACGCATACATCAGAAACTTTCTGATGGACCGCACGGCAACAGTAGGAATCTGCAACATCCGCAGTGAAAGCTTCCTACTTCCAAACAGATAATAATAATATTTGGGGTTTTACGTGCCAAAACCACTTTCTGATTATGAGGCACGCCGTAGTGGAGGACTCCGGAAATTTTGACCACCTGGGGTTCTTTAACGTGCACCTAAATCTAAGCACACGGGTGTTTTCGCATTTCGCCCCCATCGAAATGCGGCCGCCGTGGCCTGGATTCGATCCCACGACCTCGTGCTCAGCAGCCCAACACCATAGCCACTGAGCAACCATGGCGGGTACTTCCAAACAGAGGCACCCCGCAAGGGTCGGTCATTTCACCGCTACTCCTCAACGTAGCTACTCGTAGCTACCCCTACTCCTCGAGACCATACCAGATCTGCGTCACGCGATGTGTGCTGATGACATCACTCTCTGTACCAGAGCTACGAACGTTGGAAGGCAAGAAAGTAGCTTACAAGAAGCCATAGACACCATCGAAAGCTATCTCCGAAACTGCGCCCTCCGCTGCGCCCCAGAGAAGTCTGAGCACCTCGTCTTGAAAGCAAGAACGAGAGGCCGTCTACCCAACTACCTCCCCTCCCATGCACCTGCGTAACGTGAGTACTCGAACGCGAGGGACTAGAGGGGAAAGAAGCGGCCCACGCTGTTGCCCGCGAGCATGTGAGCCGGGCTCCCCTTTGCCCACGTGCTCTCCGACCTGTGACAGATGAGGCGGAGGCTGTACCTACCAACTATTCGGCCATATTGCATGATTCCAGGCTCGAGCGTCGAGTGTAACCTCCACCGCACCCTAAACTCGGCATAAAAGAAAGCCTGATCCTTAGACGCCTGCAAAGTAATACGTACGCTCACGGAACGATAATGCATCGCCTCTACCCGATGCTCCACGGCTACCTCTGTTCACTCTGCTACGTACCCGATACTCTGGCACACTATTTCCTGGAATGCCAGTGGCTTGAAGGCAGCGAAATGCAACCAGGAACGGACGCTAAACGAGCACAAGAAGCAAACCACCTATTTGAAACGTTTGAGGCCAAGCTAACCCTCGTGGACCTGGAAGACCAACGACAACTCGTCGCCAGGGCCAAGAGGGCAGTCGAAGCCAGAGGGTTCCAGGACTAAGGAGCCTACCCACCTTAGGGTAATACCGGGCCTCGCTCGGGACACTGTTTCGTATACTAAACGTTTCTTTCTCTCTCTTCTTTATTATTATTATTATTATTATTATTATTATTGAACGTTACGGTGCTCCTATTCTTTTGCTTTTTCTTTGTCTGTCTTGAGCTGTCTGTTTACTTTTCATTCCTTTTATCTTACGTTCTCCTAATACATACTAAAGTTTTTCCCCAATATCTGTGATTTATCTTGTAAATTACCTATTTTTTCACTCTATAAATTTACGCATTTTTTTGTATTAGTGTGGTGTACAAGTTTAATCTGTGACCAATGCCTGTCCCTCCCCCCCCCCCGTGATACCGTCGTAATGAGCGCCTTTGGAGGTATCTATAATAAATAAGTAAAAATACATAATGCCCTCAATATCGATCATAGCCGCCGAAACAACTCACTGCTACGCCACACTGGTATCATATACTGACACTGTAAATAGAGGCCAAGAAGTCAGTGTGAGGTAATCAGTAAAATCACCCCCACATGATTAGTCATGGCCTGGCTCACAGGAACGTGGCCAAAAGTATCTATACCGCTCGCGCTGACCCCGCAGAACGCCTTTCGTTTTGTGGGCTGTTGCTGTGGCCGGACCGTTGTACATGTTTTTCCCTACTACAAATGCACTCAAATTTCACAAGCTTACTGTGGAACGCGTGTGGTTCTACAGGCAGCTCGAGCCGAGAGAGAGAGAGAGAAAATATTTAATTGGATCATCGAGCTTGTTGCTCTTAAGGTCGAGGGAGGGGAGGGGGGTTGTCCTCATTCCACGGCTCCACTGGCTATGGCTGCTCGACGCACTTGCTGGACGAGAGCTTCTTGTCCCGCCAGGCTGTCGCCGCTCAGCTGTACCTCTCACCGCTCAAATGACGTGCTAGACGTCTTTAAGTGTTGAGGTTTGCACCCGCACCCCCACGCGATGTGAAAGAGTTTAGGGGGTGTGTCGCCGCACCAGAGGCAGATGCCGCGATATGTATGTGGGAACATTTTACTGTATCTCTGTAGGTTTTGAAATGTGTTGGTCTGAATAAGTGTGAGAGCTCCTGCCTCGACAGTGCTGAGCTTTCTGTGAGGGGGAGGATAAATCCTGCGCTTGAGTCGCTGGATCTCGAGTCGGTCGCAGTTGGATGGCAGGGGCACGAAGGCAAAGGTTGGGGATAGAATAGGCGATTGGTCTTGCCCCGCTCAGATGATTATCGCTCGAGCTAGGGCGTTCGCCCTTTCGTTCCCCTGCAGACCCACGTGGCCCGGAGTCCACGTGATTTGACGGGATTCTTGCAGCCTCGGGGCTAAAATCTGAGCCGCCAGCAGCGGTATTCGTCCGTTGGTGAACTTACGGCAGGCCTGTTGCGAGTCGGTAACGACATAAAGTTCCCTGCCTACCCTGTCTTGTTGCTTTATTACCAGCGTCGCGGCTATGGTCTCAGCCGCAGCTGGGGTCTCTGCTCTGACGGAGGCCGCGAGGGTGAAGGAGTTGTCTCTCCCGTTCACGGCAGCTACCGCGAAGAGGCCCCCTACAGGGTACGCCGCCACGTCCACGTACGTTACGTACGGGTCACCCGTACGGGGCACAGGACGAGCGCTGTGGCAGAGTGCAAAGGCCTTCCTGCACCTTTCTTTATATGGACCTCAAATTTCGAGCCGAGAAATTTTAGGTCCATCTAAAGCAAGATGCAGGAAGGTTTTTGCACTCTGCCACAGCGCTTGCCCTGTGTCCTTCCTTCTCGTGTTGCCGTTCTTTTCCACACTGATTCAAAAAAAATGTATCCATTCCAACTCGGCCAGCTTTACACCTTCTTACTCATTACTCGAAGTTAGCATTTGAAATTTGTGAGAAGCGCTCGGTTCAACGAGCTCGCTGCTGTCATGATTGTAGAGAGGTTAGGCTACGCAAAAAGAACATACGCATTATTCGAGCAAATGATTTATGCTAAGCCGGTGTTGACAACGTAGTTATAATCGACAGAACATGTAACCACCCAGATACACATTGCTCTCTAAACCAGAGTGAGACAATTTACGTATCTGCATATCAAATACATTTTTTTTTGCTTCATATCTGTCTAGCAGCCATCGTCATCATCCTCGGCCGCCTTTTGTATAAGTCGCGTGCTCCGAAGCTTGTGTCTTGTGTCTCGCGCGTCGTACTGCGAGCTGCGAGATTATAAGGAAATGGAAGGGAAAAAAAGAGGGTCTTCGGTTCCTGCTATCGCTCTGAACGGTTCCCACGTCTTTCGCTCGTTGATTTAAGCATTGTTGTAGTGAACCTAACCTCGGTACCTATTTATGCATTCTTCGATTGCAGCTAAGTTCGGGCTGGTCGGTGCTAAAACTTAGAGGGAAAAACACAAGCCCTGAACATTGGAGTAATCTATCGTAGTCTCTCGTTTATCGGCGGCCGCGTTTTTCTAGCGCTATTTTAGTTATGAATCTATGCATATATACATACATATATATATATATATATATATATATATATATATATATATATATATATATATATATATATATATATATATATATATATATATATATATATATATATACAGAGAGAGAGAGAGAGAGAGAAGGCGCTAGTCTACGTTTTAAACTGCTTAGTTTCATATGGCATGCGGTGATTTCACGTATTCTATGATGTGTTCTTAATGATTTTATCCCGTTTAGGCAAGTCTAAAGAACAGGTCAAAGAAACTGGAACGTTAATTATTTCTGAGTTCAGTACGTTCGTTTGATGGAAGGATCGGTAGGTGAATCTAGATATTGTTTTGTTATTTTCCCCGCTCTTCTGCTTGTAGTTAAACACTCCGTGCGCATAGAACCTTGAAAGAAAAGCAAAGGTGTACTGCTTCGATGTCAGCGTCCGAAATACGTGACAGAAGATGGGTTACATAAACATCGTAGGCTCTAATATTTTGTTCATGCAGTGTCGCTGCATTTGTATCTATAGAGAAGTCCTTATCTTAAACACGGTGAAATGGCGCACAATGTAGGCACGTGATTACTTAGTTGACTGCCGCTGGCAATTAGTGCAGGCTGGGGGCACGGGACAATTAAGCACGCGTACTTTTGACTGCGAAAGCTGGTCTGGCGGGCATAATGGCGCAGTACAACTTCTGCTGATTCTTTTGTACTTGGCAGCGACAGAATCTCCCGCCGATATGGTGCGGCGATCTCCATTGTTTAGCAGCTCAACTCGGCAGAAATGGTTAAGGCACGACTGTTTACAGCTGGCTCGTTTGCGCATTAGCGCTGCGCGGCCACTATTGTCGGTCGCAGTGCGTGACCGGGGTCCCAGGACGACGTCCAAACAGAAATAAGGCAGCGAACTTCTTTCGGGATGTTTCCCTGCGATGCGCGTATTGATTTTTCTAGAAGCGGATAATTAATGACCTCCGTCTCTTGTTCCCACGAACAGCGGAGTGTGCAGGAAAGAATAAAGCTTGCGAAATGACTCAACGCAAACTCATCAAGCGTTTCTTGAAGTTTCCGCGCGCTGCGCGACTTACCAAACGTGATAAACGAGAGAGTCGAGGTTCTTTCCTCATTTTAGTCACGCTCCCTAAATGACTTTGCGCTTGCAATGAACGATCGCAACTAAATATGCTTGATAGAATTGACCAACAGAACAAGACATTTGCCGCCAACAGTAGTACGGGGCAGAATTGCAGCTTCCAAGTTTTGACAAACGTTTGGTTGGGCAAATGATTAGCAGCTTGCGTGAGCCGGGTAAATGGTGAAGTATAACTCTGTCATATGCTCCTACATATTAGCCGAAAAAAAAAAGTGCTTGAAGCTGGATATTCGCTTTTAGTGCACTTTTAGTGCACTATGTCATACTTTCAGCACAGAGAGCTTCGTTTCTACAGTCTTCATTAGCGCTGATAACAGTCACATTTGTGCTGTTAGCTCAAGAACTTCACTTGGCCTAACACAGTCTGCGCCAGACGGCAATAATTGCTGCCAGCAAGGTACAGGACTTGGCGAATATATAGTCATGCTTTCTTATAGAGGGTGTATCATTAATATATTATTTGAAATGTCAGGACTAACAATCGGAAGGTGAACAGCGGCACGGACTATCCATTTAAAGAGATTCAATAATGCAAGAAACAAATAAGCTTCAATGGAATTGCGAGTATGCCAGTAATTTGTGAGGAAGATAGTTTCCTGGAATTTTGTTTCGCAGCAATAGCGTATGAAACCTTAGATTTTTATAGCACAACGCGTATAACATTGGCGCTCTATCCCCTTCAAGTTTGTTTGCTTTTGGCGACAAATTTTCTGAAGAATAAAGTAACCAATTAGGATAATTCAAAATAGATTCTTGTAGGTGGGTGCGGGCATACCAGTTATCAAGCTGCACATGTCGGTTCAAGTATATATACAGTAGAATCAGGAGCTAAACATGACGGGCAGAATTCCTAATGCTTGTAGATTGTAAAGGCTGTTTGAAACGTACACTTGTTTATCTTTCTGCGGAGGCTACTGCTTTTCACCGGCTAACAAATGTTAAACGCTATCGCTCGGTGCAGGACGCACCTGCATGTATCGGAAGTTTTTCGCGTGTCAACGATGGTTGCGTGTGTTGTCTGTGGCCACCGGATCTTGAGTAATCTTATTGTATGCGCGACGCTAATTGTGTAGTAGTTTGTGGAAGGCACGCGGGTACCAGCGATTACGCTGGAAGCTTCGTCGAGTCACGTATAAAAGCCGACGCGCTTGATCCGCAGGTCGTATTTTCGGGCGATCCCGAACTCTGTTCGCTCCTATCGTTGTGCTTTGAATGTCACTTGCTTTGGACACTCGCCGACATGTTATCCATGCAGGTCGATGTCGAACACAGGCATGCGATGCACTCTCCGTAGAAAGTTAAACAAATAGACGTTTTAATATGTGCGGCATCCGAATTGGCCGAAATTGTCTCTTACAATGAATCCTGGCGTAAGATGTTTTTTGTGAATACGGTTTGCTCTTTGAGGAACATGGCAATCAGCGGAGCAGAAGCTTGCCGTCCGTCTGCCAATCCGTCCATCTACTTGTACGTGTCTGCCATCAGTCTGCCTATGGGCAATTTCGTCTGCCTGTTTCCCTTTGATTTCCCATAATAGTAGTCAATTCATATATAAAATGAGCGTCAGAACCCAGCCTATTTTTCTAGCGCCTTATTGAGATAATATAACCAATCGAATAAGATTACAATCCCAAACAAAACAGGACCAGAAACATGGACGGGTGCAACATGGAAAGGCGTGTTTCCTCTCATCGTATCTTCTTTTGCGCTTAAAATAACCCTAAAGTATTGTTTAACAAGCCCAAACTGCCACCCTTCTAAGTATAAGCAGGTCTCCATTTCAAATATATCCATATGCAGTCACGACTACGTGATCGCCATCAAACCAGGCTTGCACTTCAAGGGCACTATAACGTAAAGCTATTCCAAATTGTTTTATTCCATTTTCTACATTGTCCGCCCACGATTGGTAAAAAAATTTCACGCTCCCACCCCTTCCCGACTTCGCATGTCTGTCGCGCAGCGTCCGCAAAACAGCTAAAATCCCTTCTATGAAAATCACGTCTACATACTGATTATGCATGATTGGCTAGAAGAAAGAAAAATATAATGTTACTGGGATGTTGGGTGCATATAAAGCCTGTATTTAAAATATATATGCAATGTGTTAAGATGGCTGACCACCAACAACACGGAGAAGCCAGCGGCTCGCGATCTTCTTCTTCCGCTCTCTTCTTTCGTCCTTCCGTAACAATATATTTCCCATTCTACGCAAGCATTGGCGTTAGCCTACCTCTACTGGTCTAAATTTATCAGGCCGCGCCTACTTCGCCTGTATGTTACACGTCACAATACCACAAGAACTCACCACGTCATTTTGACGTGTATTGTCTAAACATGCATTACTATGCCAAATAAAAGTCACTTTCTTTTTGTAGTAGCAAGAGACTGCCCCGTCCCGAGAGGAATAGGAGAGGGGTGGCTGCCAATCGCTCTGGCTTGGCTACTCGGAGTGACTGGCGAGAACACATTTTTTTGCATAATTTAAAAGTTAGGTTCGAAGCAATGCATCATTCAACAATAAGCGTATAATCTGAGGTAAATGCAACGTTCTCATTTAGCCTGTGACACCGCTCAAAGTTAAGCTAAGTCGTGTTTGCTCTCATTCCATTCTTTCGTCGTGTTCTTCCGTGATTGCAGAGAATACAGTGCTCGTCGACGGAAAGCACATTTTTGAGCGCAGCTCCTAGGCTCCCGTTCCAGGGTTTAGCGTCGCCGTTCCTCGGCGCAACCACGCCAACGCGCTCGTTCAACTGCTCGTGCGTTCGTCGTCGTCCTGGTCGTCGTCATCGTCATCTTCCACAGCTGACTACGATGCCGCTTATTATGCCAGCGTTCCCATAATGCCCCTCGTACTGCGAAGGCACTGACGACACAAGCCCGCTGCCAGTCCGTGCGGGGATTTCGGTCTCAAATTCTTTGCCTCAATATATCGCGAAGTGAAAACGCGTATACAGCTGCCCTCAAATTTTGAATTAGATAGTGTCGTAATCATCGTACTTTGTTTTCGTTGTGTTTTAATTCACCCTACCTTTCAGACTCCTATTTGGAGCTTTGAGTAAGGGGGGGACATAACATGATAACAAAGGAAATGTTTACGCAAACAGACTTAGATCAATAATGATTTCTGAGCTAACATTGCACTAATGACGAAAAACGTACACTAGAACAACATGTAGTTTCAACGGTTATTTAAAACAACAGAGGATGACTTGAAACATGAAAAAAGAAGATTACACAAGCAGGAAAAAGAAAACTGCTACACAATGCATTAACAAGAAGCATAATGTTTATATAAGTGTTCTCCAAACAGATCGCTACCTATAATTGATACAATGGCATCAGGAAGGTCATTCCGAAAAGAGATTTCACGCTGGAAGCTCAAGTGATTACGAAGTCTTTGTGACATGCACTGTGGTCGTTCCAGAGGAAGGTGTGTAGGGGATGGGCCATGACACATTTATGCAAGAAATATACTACGGCGGTGGATCGACGAGATTCGATGGGCGGAAACGGAATAGTTAGCGTTATATCGGTGACGCTTCAACTTCGATCGTATTTACGCAAAATACAACATGTGGCCATGTTTTGAAGGGACTCTAGTTTATCGACTAGATAGTTTTGATTCGAGGGCCAGACTGATGATGCAAATTCAAGTTTAGGGTGAACAAACGTGAGACATGCGAGTCTGCGGATGTCATTGGGAGAATTGCGCAAGTTACGACGGACATAACCGAGTGTCCGAGAGCCTTTCGCACAGATGGCGGTGCTATGTGTCGACCGTGACCGGTTGTATTCGAGGTGCGCACCTCTAGGTACGTTTGCGAAGAAACCCCGGATATTACCGCGCTATTATTAGAATAACTGAAGTCGGAGTTAGAGCGTTCCCGGCTGAAAGACACCAGTGTATATTTCTCGAAATTGAGGGTTATTTCTAAATGGTTGCAAGAAGTATAGGAAAAAGATAATTTTCCAGAATAAATAGATCATCAAGAGAATATATTTAGCGGTACACAATACAATCGTCCGTGAGGAGCCTAATTTTTGGATCGTTAACGTAACCTAACCGTAAGTAAACTGCCGGCGAATCGACAGAGACCCATGCAACCACGAAATAATTGAAATCCGTAGTTTTACGTGCCAAAGCCACGATTTGATCAAAAGGCGCACCATAGTGGGGTACTCCGGGCTAATTTTGGCCACCAGCGAATCTTTAACGCACCCCCAATGCACGGGACACGGACGTTTTTGCATTTCGTCCCCACCGAAATGCGGCCGCCGCAGCAGGGGTCTTCATCCCACGACCTTGTGCTTTACAGCACAACACAATAGCCGCCAAGCCGCCGCGGCGGGTCACGATATAATTGAGGATGCAAGAGAAAGTGATAGTAGTTTTCTAATAAAACGAATATGAGCTGCGCGATCAAGCGCTTTCGAAAAATCAAGCAGCGTGCAGCCGTTTTTTTTTTTTGCTAATGTCCTTATTGAATTTGAAATCAGCCGTAAATTCAAAGCAGCTGAGTTTCTTCTCAAGAATGGGTCTTTCGTAAGCCGTGCTGAACAATTAAAAAGAAATTATTTGTTTCAAGGCGGACGTACATGTGAGAAACTGTGACATAATCAAGAATCTTGCAACTAGTACACGTAAAAAAGATCGGACGGTATTGTCCAGGAGTGGTTCGTGTACCAGCTTTAAACTCGGTAATGATTCTCGCTGTTTTCCAATCCGCAGTCAACGAACTAGCTGAAAAGGATTGATGAAATATCAGGCAAAATTTTACTGGATGAAGGCAGTGTGTTTTCTTTTAGGATTTGGAAATTCAGATCATCAATACCGGTAGACGTAAATGGTTTTAGGCGTCTTATAAGTGCTGAAACTGCCTCAAGAGGAACTTGATCGATTGCATGGGAAAATATTCCTGGTCGAAAGTGATAGGCACGTTAGAATGATCTTGAGTGAAAACGGATGCAGTTTGTGGCTCTCAAATCTATCAGAGTTGAAGATCAGTTCAATTGTTTCGGTATTAGAAATGAACACCCAGTCAGTAATTTTGACACTGCGGGTTGGGTGACTATACTCGCTGTCACAAACTGAAATCTAACGCAAAGTTGAAATTTAATGACGTTCGACGAGAGGAAGAAAACAGAGGCCAATCATTGCCAAAAACGTTGAAGTCCCTGCAAAGGTATACATTTTCGTGGGACACATCTGCAAAACTTTATAATTGCTATTTCGTATATCTTCCAGCAATGAAGGGTTAAAGTCAAAAGCCGGGTAGCCGATGTCAATTACCAGTCCTGCAGAAAACGCAGACACGGAGCCCAAACAATCTCAAGATCAGAGTTCGTGTCAACTATGAAAGAAGGAATACATTTTTTTATAGCAAGTAAGACGCCACCACCTTTCTTTACCGTGTGACCTTGTCGATATATTATGTAAGAATTCTTGGCACTAGCAATTTCATTATCATTCCCGTTTGAGTGTAAACACATTTCTATCAGAAGCATCTCCGAGTCGCTATCATTCAGAAACGAGCAGACTTCATCACGTTTTACCAAGGTTCTTATATTTCTGAATGATAGCGACAGCGAACCTATCTCGTCGAGTTTTTGAGATCGTTCAAAGCCGAGCCTTCGTGCACACTCGCCTAGATATTGGGTAGCCGAAACAAAAGAGTTAGTTGATGGGTTAAACAGTTGTGAGAAAAAGTAGCGGACCTCTGCTAGTGTGTGCCGAAAAGCATGCCAGCGCCACCTGGTGCCACGCTGGACTGTGTCGCCCTTCTGGCTTATTCTTCCTACTGGCAGTTCAGTTCGCAAACTGGAGGAGCCTTCTTGCCTGGCGTGTTGAAAGCGAAACATAATCTCGTACAGAAAACGCTGATACTTTTCATTTGTGCACTCAGGTGAAAATGTTCCGCTTGTCTATTAAAAAAGGAAAGTTTTGCTATTACAGACAGACAGACAGACAGACAGACAGACAGACAGACAGACAGACAGACAGACAAAGAACTTTAATTACAAGGTCCTGAGAAGCTTTGCCCTAGGGCAGAGTTGGGGCCGCTCCCACGTGGGGATGGGTAGGCCGAGCCTTACCGCCGCATCGTGGGCTCTCTGGACAGCCCAGGTTTAACGTGAAAGTTCTGAGCTCTGGATGGCAGAGCTCCATTCTTCTGTGATGCGATTGGGTCCCTGTAACGAGGGGCATCGCCAGAGCATGTGTGCGAGATTGCTAACAGCCCCACAGTCGGGGCAAGTAGAGCTAAAAGCCTCTGGATTGATCGTGTGGAAAAGAGCCAGGTTTGGATAGCACTTAGTCTGAAGCAGGCGTAAAGTGGACGCCAGAGGTCTAGCCAGTTTGCTGTGAAGGGGAGGATAAGTCCTCCTACCCAGGTCATAGTGCGTAGTAATTTCGCTGAAAGTAGTGAAAGTGTCCCGAAACTCGAGAACCCCGGAGTCTGAGCTCGATCCTGCTCCCGCGCGGTGGGTTAGTGCGCGCGCTTGGGAGTGGGCGATGTCATTGAGATTGTGAAACGAGTCAAGCTGGGGTTCCAGGTGAGCCGGAAACCACGTGATGGTGTGCGGAGAGATGATCTTGTTCTTGAGAATCTTGTGAGCCTCCTCAGCGATGGATCCTGAAGCGAAAGCCCTGACCGCCGATCTCGAATCAGTGAAGATTTGTGATCTGCTGTTGTCTAGGAGTGCTATAGCAACTGCGACCCGCTCCGCTCTGGTTGGCGTTGAGCACTTCAGGGAAGCCGCATTCACTATCTGTGCGTTGTGATCAACGAGGGAAATGGTGAAGTTAGACGACTGTCCATATTGGGCAGCGTCGACAAAACATGCCGAGTAGGGATCGTCCTTGGTACGCTTGAGGAGGGCGAGCGCTCTTGCCCTGCGTCTGCTTACGTTGTGTTGAGGATTAACATTACGGGGAAACGGTGCAACTCGTATGTTGTTCCTTTGATCTTCTGAAATTTCATATTTCCGCTCTTCCATGAGGATAGGGTTGATCCCAAGAACCACCAGGATCTTCTTTCCAGCAGGGGTGCAGGATAGACGGGCCAGTTGGGCTGACTCCTGGGCCTCGAATATCTCGTGCAATGTGTTGTGCACTCCTAGTTGCATAAGGAGATCCGTACTCGCCCGTAACGGAATGCCTAGTACTTTTTTATACTTTTTCTGATGAGCGTGTTTAATCGTTTCTTCTCGGAGTTATACCAGTTGTGCATGGCTGCCACATAAACTATATGACTCATGAGGAAGGCGTGGAACAACCTGAGGAAGTTGTCTTCCTTTAAGCCTCCATGCCTATTCGAGACTCTGTTGATAAGTCTGATCATGTTCTCAGTCTTGGCTGTGAGCTTGTTGAGCGTCGTATTGTTACTGCCATTGGATTCGATGAACATGCCAAGCACCCGCATGGTGTCTACTTTGGGGATGGTACAGCCGCTTTTAGTGTGGAGTTTGATGTTTATTCCTGACAGTGGTTTCCAGCCTCTAGGTTTGAGACCTCTCCTGACTGGCCTGTAGAGGAGGAGCTCAGACTTGCTCTGGAAGCATCTAAGCCCCGTATTTTCCAGGTACATCTCTGTTTGATCTACAGCCTCCTGTAAGCCTAATTCAACAGCCCCTTCGCTTCCACCGGTGCACCAGATTGTACTATCATCAGCGTATTATGTTCTATTACATTTGTTCGGACTGAAATGATCGAGCCGTAGCACACGTTTAAACCGAGATGCTTTCATTGCAGGACTAAGCTGTTGAGAGCAGATACTTATGTAAGTTTGAATGCTGTACAGTCCTCCTCCAAATCATCGTCAATGCCGAAGAAATGAAGGTTACGGCGTATTTCTATATTTCACGTTCACGTTATTCACTCTAATTGGCCAGACAAGCTAGGCATACCGCTAATATAGGAACAAGGGTCATATGTACTGCTCCACAAGGCAGACTTGAGAGTCGTTACTTTAGCACTTAAGTGCATGATTTCCTTCCTCGTCGCTTCTTGCCTATCCTTGAAGCCTTCTAGTTGCCGTAAAAGTGTCACCCGACCATCTTCACCTCTAATCATAGCTTCCATAACGGAATCAAGCGAACGTGAAATTTCGTCAATATCTGAACCAGGGTACCTTTCAATATTGCCTGCAACAACGAGCTGCTTCGTCCATAAGACGGGAATACACCCGCGTCAGCAAACGTAATCGTTTCACAGCAACACAAAGCTCAACCGGGCACAACACCATAGTTAGGCAACGATTGTCAGACTTCGCACAATAGTCACTTTTAAACCAATTAACCGGCAAAAGCGGAGTAGGTATGCGCACCATCCTGGCGGCGGTGTGGTGCTTGGAGAAGAAAGCCGTCAGTAAGTGTTCATATCCTGCGCCACCAGCGCCGACATCTTCAGTGATAGCAGCCGAGAAACCATGTCGCTAGATGATCGGGCAGAAAGCAGTCACACGTGGCGGGGATAAGGGTTCTGAAGCCAGGATTGTTTGTTAATCGCCGGAGCAGTACAACAGCAACTCGGGATCTCAGAAGCCAAATACAAACAATAGTGCAACCTGCAAAACCATATGTTCGGTAAGCGCACCCTAATGGCCGCGATCTGTGGGTGTCTTCGTGTCGCGGCCAAGTCTAGGCTACCGGGATAGCCGAGACGTCATCAAGTCGCCGAAACTTCCTATACCTCCCTTGTGACACTACGTCCCATGCTGATACGCAGCGGCAGCGCCACTTCCACCACTGGCGGTTACCGGATGTCCAACTGGAAATAACTCACAAACAATACTTGCACGACGTCACTGACAAGGTAAGAAGGTAGAGGGAGAGGGCGCGCCTCCGGGAGGACGAGGCCTGCCGCGAAGCCTTCCTTTCCCACTTCACATGCAAGCGGACTGTGTTCGTGCTCTCTTACAGGTCTGCTTGGCCGCGCGTCGACATTGGTCAAATCGCGGAGCAGATCCCGTCGAAATGTACAGTGTTTACTAAACGCTTCTTTTGCGGCCGCGTTTACATTGGAAGCTTGTATTCATTTTTTAAAGCACTGGGACAGCGCTCGTACACACCAGTGACAAGCAATTATAATGAAACATATTTATATAGGAAAGCGTACGTAACTACCAATATTTGCAGCTAATATATAACATTTCGTGAAAGTACTCGCTTTGAAATTCCTAACTTGTGGCCAAGTTTAGGGCTACCGTTCAACTAGTCCACGGATAGAGTGGTGGGTAGTATGAAGAAAATAACTGGCTGGCACCATCAATCGTTAATTTTTTTCGTGTATTGAGAAATGGACAAACTAAAGATGGATGATTTCTCAGTCAACTAAACACAAGTTAAAGTTGGTCATTCTTGTTTTTATTCACACATTCCGTACTGGAAAAAGACTGACCACCACGCAGTGCGAAAGTGTCAATCTGCAGAAGCAATTTTCCTTCATAAGTGAAATTTGTACATACTATGGTGTTAGGCTGCTGGGCACGAGGTCGCGGGATCGAATCCTGGCCACGGCGGCCGAATTTCGATGGAGGCGAAATGCGAAAACACCCGTGTACTTAGATTTAGGTGCACGTTAAAGAACCCCAGGTGGTCGAAATTTCCGGAGGCGTCCACTACAGCGTGCCTCATAATCAGAAAGTGGTTTTGGCAAGTAAAACCCGATAATTTAAATTTGTACATAATGAGCCGACATAGATTCCAGAATATTCGAACAAATCCCAAAATTAACCATTACAGGCTGGTCACCCGGAACTTGACTATCCCGAATGTTATGGCGGCGACACATTTCGTGGCTTACAGAACGAAGGTAGAGTGCGATACATGTATTTTATTGACAATAGAAGACGAAGGACCCACAGAAATTTAAACTGGCCACTTGCATCTGCATGAACAAATTGCAGCCTATATTTGCTCTCATTATTTGAACTACTTCTGAATGAGGAAGCATACTTCTATAGCGCTTACAAGCGCTCATAATCTGCCTGTCGTCATACATTGCGTTATATTCATACATACAGAAAAGCACGGCAAGTATTAGGATACGATTTTGACACAACAGCAACGCTAGCAACCAACCATTCATGAAAAAATTGCAATCTTCAGCACTAGGGGGATTACCAGTTCGTATTTAATTAGCATTAAATAGTTTGTACTTGTATTACTGAATACATTTCCTGGCGAAACAAGTAACAGCACACCTCGTCTATAGTACAGGTGCTGAAAAACTTTAACATACCGAAACTGAGCCTACAGCAAAGTAACTGAGCGTATCATACCCTATACACATCCGAAATTCAGATAAGATAGAGAGCTTAAACCTTTTTCAGTACGATATCTTAGTAGTGCTGCATCAAAACGCCACGAGAGATTACGTGCGTGCATGCTTTTGCCATCATTGCTCTTGAAATTTGAAAAAAAAGCATTATGGCTGCGTCTTGTTTTTTTACTTTAGCCTTGGCTGTATGTGTCGACAATGCATGCACAAAATGTATAGCTCAGCAAACACGCACTCAGGCCAATTCAGTACAAGTATTTCACCGACAGCCGATGGGCTGCCGTCATGACGAATGGGTCGAGCGACTCTGCTCTTATATCAGTCCACTCATGCTTGCACAGAACTGGTTTACTTGCGTAAAATGAATACCTGCTCAGAAAATAAAGCAAAATACTTGCGCTTACCTGCTGCTATATTAGGAAACGTGAAAAATTTCGCAGAACTGGGATTCCCGGTGTTAGAATACCAAAGAGCCGCGCAACACACGTGATGCCCCGATCTAACCGTCTTCGTCTAATGCTTTGTTGACCTGGTTTCCTGCGTCTTCCGCTCGTTGCACGCCTGATCAAGCTTCTCTGCCTTATCTTTCCCATCTTCATACTTGGGACGCTACCTAAGCAGATGACCAAGCGCGATTCAATTTGTGATATCGCTGAGCGAGTGACAAGGGTCAGCGGTGGTAAGCTCGACGGACGCACGAAGACAACCCCTTGCCACGCTTCGCCCGATTTAAAATTCACAAAAAGAGGAATAAAAAAAACAAGTCAAGATATCCGGCAACCACTTCGAGCGCGCATGTACCTTGAAACCGAAACTAGCACCCACCTTCCGGGGACTTACGTCATATCGCAGCGCTGTAGGTATATGTTAAGGAAACACGGCTCGTAGAGTCCCATTGCAGGTCGCCGTTATTGTCGATGATCGATCCACCGCAAACTAAGCGAAGGGATGCGGTCCGATAGCACACGGTGGCAACGCTCTCTTCACTTCTGCCTTTCCCGTGTAACGCCGGCTTGGCGTCAAGCCGTTAGCACCGACCGGATACGCCGGTGCAACCCTCCTTTTCCCGTGATCTATACTTCGGCTCCTCTGGCTTGTTCCCATTAAAACCTCTCCCCGTTCCTCTCCTCTCTTCAGCGCGTGAGATAAGGAAAGCCTGTCAGTATAGTCAAACCATAGGCACATACATCATAGAGAAAGAAGTTCAAGAGGGGACCGAGCGAAACGGGCAGCAAAAAACACGTCATGCCTAGTATTCTCGTTATCTTTTAAGTGATGCGCGCATCGAAAAAGACATGTCAGATGAACCTGCGCAGGGCGTTTTATATTTTTTATTCTTTCTCGCTAAAGCTAAAAAAGTTCTGCGTATAAAAGAAGTTACACTTTGCGACGTATTTGCGTAATCTAGCGAAAAGACAATGACACGTCAGACGCACCAGATGCATGCGTCATGCGCCAAGCACGCCACCGAAGCGAGCGAGCCCTGCTGCGCATGTGAGCGCTCGCCTGTTCGGAGACCAGTCTGTCTTTTTTTTTGGATGTAGCCTCGTTTCTTGGGCTCCCGGCGTATTCTGCGGTCCTTCTGCACTTCGACACGGCATCACTGCGCTATTCGACCAAGGCAAGGCGAGCAATTTTTCTTGAAAGTCGTCTGCGCTGCATTTAAAGCAATATAGATTTACACGGCATGCCACCGAACGTAGTGACGCATGACATGAAAACTGTTTACAGCGCAAACACATGCAACCACAAAGTATAAGGGACAGGACACAAGCGCTGGACACAAGCGCCTTATACTTTGTGGTTGCATGTGTTTGCGCTGTAAACAGTTTTCATGTCAAGTATGCACCAACTCGCCCAGAAAGAAGTTTTAATGTAGTGACGCAGTTAGCAAAAAAAAAAAAAAACTGCTCGGCCGTTGCAGCCAGTTAGTTTGGCGTTTACGGAATCTCCCTGAGACAAGTTTGGGGCGCTTTCTCTGACCCTCCACATTACTATAACTAATTTCGGCACTTCTTGGAGTACTTTTGAAGCACGATGACCGCGCCCAGCGTTTTGGCGTGATTGGCGAAAAGCAGCACGGCGGTGGTCTGGTGACACAGTTTCGCGTGTACTGAAGCTTACTGGGCAAGTTTCTTGCGATATTTATGCCTCCCCCAACAGCATATTCCTGCTATCGGTATTCACACTTGCCGAAAACGCGACAAGCGATTGCCAAGAGATAACACGAGAGTGTGCGTGCGTGTGTGTGTGCGCGCGCATGTGTGTCTGTGTGTGTTTTTGCAGTTCTCCTAAAGGGGTTTTCTTTTCTTTTTTTTCTTTTTTTTACGCTTGAGGCAGGCCCTACGATGACGAGCCCGTTCACGAGTCAACTCTTGCGGAAGCGCTCGCGGTAGGCAGCTTCTTCCTCAGGAGTACGCACTACTCGTGGTCTTCCCATACTTGTAGCTGAGATGGAATGTGCGCAACCACTAATCCAAAGCTCCGTATATTGAGCACAAGGCCCACCACTGGAGATGAGGGCGTTGCAATCGTTTTGACGATTGGTTGTCTTGGTATGACAATTGACGTGGCGGCCGGCATTTCTTGCCGGCGCAAGAAGTGCCGGCAGCCACGCGCTCCTAGTATCGCGTTTCATTCGCTGGACACTGTTCGTTGGCCGTAAATCGTACAAGATTCGAGTATAAGATAGCACTCTCACAGAAGTTAAGGGGTTGCAGTGACACATTTCCCCCTGTTGAGCTCTTCTTTTCCTCTCCCGCTTGGTCAGGTGGCCCCCTTTTCGCGAAGTCCACAACGACGGCATAGGACCCGCATAAACATATTCACTTTAAAATTTAAATGTAAAATCAAGTAGGTAAAAAATAACTATTCAGCTTTTTAACTAATTACCTTATGGCTAATATTGCAATTTAGAAATTCTAGCAGGGAATTCGCAAGGCGGATCCACTTGGAACGAATTCTCAGGATGATACCAGTTTATAGATATTAATTGCCGAACCTTGTGGAGAAATGGATTGGCACTACAGATATTTTTTTGCTTGAATGCACGGAGCGACATTTTGTCCAGAAAGTAAGTGGAACGGCGGTGCGTTCTTACCTCAAGTTTGACGGCGCTTTTCTCGTCAATGGTGTCATCCACACAATTCTTATCAAGTGGATATGCCTTGTTATCTCACCTGCTACAATTTGTATTCTGCAATATGGGCATAAGGCAATCAGTTAAACATTTATATAAGAATTTTTGTTAATAGCCGATTAGGCCTTTCAATTTTCCGTGCAGGTAATGTCCTCCTTTTCGAGTAGACCAGCTCATGAAGTAGAATTGCACTATCTGCCACAAGCAACCTTTAAACATTTTTTTTAGAGTTCTCGCTCAAGTACGCTATATACGTAACCTTCTGCAAGAAACAAATTCCGCATTCGCAAAATACTGCTACGTTAGAATTGCTTATAAGAGCGAATCAATTCCAATCCTGATGCTTGTCGGGACAAAGCGCACACACGAACGAAAAGCATTGCGAATTCGGCCCGGATCATTACCGAATTGACGAATTGACATTAGCCTTTTTTTTCGTTCGTAAGTGCCCTACGCCATTGACCGGTCGACTTCGGTAAAGCTATACACTGGCACGTCGTAGTGACGGTGAAGAGAAACGCAATCGCAGTACTGCGAGTCGGAAATTCAGCTCCTTACTGGGTGAACTTGTGCCCACAGAAACAAGTGACACTTAAAGCTCAGTAACAGCGGCAAGGACCGTCGTCGATCGTCGAAAATATTGATGCACGGATCAAGCGCGTCCGCCATTTATGTTCCACTCGTCGCAGATTCTGCCACCATCACTGGCGCTCGCGTACCTTCTAGAATTTACGCCAATATTCCCGTCGCGCGTGCGATCGGATTACCCGTAGCGTTATCATTATTTTTTTGCTACAGAATCGGCGATAACATTCCAGAATGTTTCGATAGAGCTTAGGGCGTCTTGCGCTGAGCCATAACATTCTAAAATTTATTAGGCCAATGAAGACGGTCACCGCAAGAATTTGAATATGTACGCGAGTCAACATAAACAATGCAATTGGCTTGCACTTACCCTTGAGAACACTTATAACGTAAGAATTTTTTGTTTGTGTACCTTATGGTTCAGGAGCCGAATTCACAATGTATTTTGTTCATATAGGTGCTCTATGCCACGAGAGCTCCGCCTTCGCTAGCTATACAGTCAGCATAAGGATTGGCTGAATTTTTTTTTTACAAGTAATGGAATCTAAAAGCGTTTTTCAAATTCAGGCAGCTAATCTTTTGTTTGTCGCTAAAATTAGCAATATTGAATTTTTCTAGCGACTTTTACAAGGTAGCTTCTTTGGAAGATGTGCATATTTATCAGTGTTCAACGTTACCTTAAGCAGTGCTCTGAAACTACCTTCAACGCACTGAAACTACATGAGTGGTGCGCCAATAGGAATCGGCGGAGCGGCAGGCGGCACCGCAAATGATAGCGGCGTGGCGACAGCCGTCGGCTGGTAGACAGACGGAAAAGCCATGGTGACCTGCTCCTGTATCACCTGTCGGATGACCGAAGACATATAGTGCGTAGGCGCTTGCATGGCAGGGAAGAACTAAAGCTGTCGAGTAACTTCCTCAGGCACAATCTCCTTGATCTGTGCGAGGAGCGCTACGTGGTGGCCGCCGATGGTCAGCGCGGCGGGCGAACCGTCTGTTGACGTCTGCCGCCGAGCTAAGATGCGTTGGTTATGTAGTTCGTCGAAGCTCTGGCACAGGCTCAAGTTCAGACACGGTGCGTGGGTCCTTAGCCACCAACATATGAAAGGTGGCGTCGTCTATGCCTTCCATGATATGCTTGATCCTGCTTTGCTCAATCATGCAATGATTTACGCGCTTGCACAAGTCAATGACGTCTTCGATACAGCTTGTGAAGTTCTCGCCCAGCTGCAGCGCTCGCCCGCGTAGACGCTGTTAAGCACGAAGCTTGCGTACTGCGGGGCGACCAAACAGTTCCGCGAAGCTCGTCTTGAAAATAGTCCAAGTGTAGAAGTTAGACTCATGGTTGATAAACCAGAGGTTTGCGACGTCCGTCAGCCCGAATAGGACGTTGCGCAGTTTCGTAGCATCGTCCCACTTGTGCGCGCTCATCATTTCAAACGACGACAGCTGAGCTTCTACGGCATTGTCATTGGTGCCGCTGAAGAAAGCAGGATCCCGCTGGCGCAGCACGCTTGGCACAATGACGGACGGAGAGTGGGCCGCACCTTGCTGTGTGGCGTCATCAAGCATTGTCGGAGCGGCGGTGGGCAACGTCCGGCTTCAGAGCTCCAGGTTAGAAAAGGCTACCCAGCACCTCCACAACTTTGATAAGGGGATGTATTGACGGAGAGCGACAGAAGAAAAACAAACACAGTCCCAAGGGGACAACAGTCTCAGCGCCAACAGCTCATGATCTGCGCTCGCGTCCTACGTCGACGATAGCGCATCTCTGCTGCTTGCTTCTTGTTCTTCTTCGTTACAATGTTCCACAACAGTGTTACACTATGACACCCGTAGAATGTCTACGGGATAAACATCTCCATGAAACTAAACTTACGAGGATGCCTCAGCATTTATAAGCTGTGAATGCGAAAGCATTCATGCCCGATTGAACGCCACTGAATTGTCCTTCGCGTTTTGCGTGGCGAGTAATGTACATACAATAGCGGTACGTGCTGCCCGAGCCAACAAGCAGCAGTAGCAGCAGCCTGCGGTGCCAATGCTGCATGCCACCAACGCCTTGCGCGACGACAGACGAAGGAAGCAACAGCGCCCGCCAAGGCCGACAGGCGCGCGCAGCAGCTAAGCCCTTTGGGGCTGAGAGAGATAGAGCGCTGTACAGAGCGCTCGCCGGCGTCTGCGAACCAGACGGCGACTCCCGCATGTGCGCCTCACACGACTGCCTAGCCGTCGACAACCTGTATCGCCCCGCGACGTTCCGTCGAGGCAAATACACTCAAGTCGAGGTGCTCAGTGACATGCCCTCGCGGTGATGCCCTCTTTCCTGACAGAACACCGTTTCGCCCGCTCTTATCTGTAAAGGCGCGCTCGTGACCTGGCGTCGCAGCCAATGAGAATTTAGGTGCCGTTTCGGTGCCACAGAATGGAAGGGGGGCTTTTTTGCTCAATGGGCCATTTGATGCTTTCGCATCGAAAACATGTGTGCCGGTGCATTCCTAAAAGCACATGTGTGTGTGTGTGTGTGTGTGTGTGTGTGTGTGTGTGTGTGTGTGTGTGTGTGTGTGTGTGTGTGTGTGTGTGCTCGTGCGTGCGTGCGTGCGTGCGTGCGTGTGTGTGTGTGTGTGTGTGTGTGTGTGTGTGTGTGTGTGTGTGTGTGTGTGTGTGTGTGTGTGTGTGTGTGTGCGCGCGCGTGTGTGTGTGTGTACACGTGCGTGTGTGTGTGTGCTTGTGTTTGCAAAGGAAACACTGCGGTTTATGTGCCTTTCCCAAAGGCAGCCATTCCCATGACAGTTTGCCCGCGATCACAACTTGGCAGAATACAAGGTGTTGATTTTACGGATTGATCGGGCCCTGTAGTCGCGACGTTGCAAGATTTCAGTAATTCGTCAAGCGCAGAGAAACAAAGAAAAACACTGCAAATGCAGACAAACTAAAAGAGAAAATAGTAGGAAGACATTACAGTGGTTTCGGGCAGACGAAGACGAGGACTCGCAAGGAGAGCGAAATTACGTCGCTCCACTTGGGCTAACCGCGCTGTGGCTTTTCTAGGAACGTTAGATATATGGCTTTACTGCTGTTGTCAGGAGCGGCGTCGCGACCGCCGAGAGAGTGAGAACATTCGCCGCAAGGGGCTGTTCACTGGCCTGAAGCAGAACGGCCGACACTGTGAAGCATCAACAAACTAAAAAAAAAAGTACCCCGAGTGTAATGTCTACTTTCATCATGTTGCGCTCTCCGAACAAATGCTCGCTACTTTCTCTTTTTGTATTTGTTTTCTTATTTCTGTGACTTTATTGTTGCTCGCTCTCCAGCGCTCTTTATTGTGCATCAAGCAGCGTCTGGGTGAAGGCGTACGCTCTTTGTTGCTGGGCACCCAAGGAGCCGAATTATCCTCGCACTGCTGACTTTCAAGAGTTGCTGCCATTGGCTATATTTGCCTTTTTTTTCTGAAGAAAAGCGACATAACAAGGGAAAACGCAACTTTATGGCCCTTGTTACCACTCAAATGCGCTATAAAAGCAATCATCTCCTTCGAGACTGCGCAAGATTTACCAGTCTACGGTCAGTCAAGCCTAGTAGAAAACGAGGATTTCTCGACGCCTGATTTACTGTGGAATTTTTTATAGTTTGGCTTTGTTTCTTTTTTTGTTTTTTTACATTATTGAAGCTAACTATAATTTAAGTGTCAAATAGAACAAAAGTAAATTTCATAACATGGTATCCACTTTTACAACCTGAAATTGTCTTCATTCGAATCGATTTTGTTCAACCAACAAGCGTATTACTGTTATTTTTTCACAGTAAGTCTTCCTCATCATCATCACATGCATCCTCTCAAGCGACGGCACCAATTTGGAGCGCTTTAGCAACAGTGTTTTGCCTTTTTTTAAGCAGCTTCAAGACCTAGAATTATGTCAAATTTGGTGACTCGTAGAGCTGAAACATAACGAATATATCAAAACCGTTTTGCAGATATTTTTTTAGAGGCAACGATGATTCTTGTAGATGTGAAAAAAATTTCAGTGCCACTTTTCGGTGCATTTTTTTATATTTCATTATTCATCTGTAAAAAAATTAGAGTTAAACGAATTTGTATAGGTATCATTTTGGCATTGGCGCCATTTTAGAAACAGCGTCATGAATTGCTGTGCAGAAATTGTAGTAGATACTATATTTCTGCTTCTCCAGTTAAAAGTGTTAAACGGAAAAGTAATAACAACAATGAGTAAATAAATAGCAGTAAGTTATTTTGGCGAAGCGGTTCCTACAAGTGTTAGCCACGGGGTGGTGATAGCTCCATAACATGCACGAACTTTGTTTCACCGCACTACTTCTTAAGAAGACAGTTGCATCATGTAGTTGTAAGACCCTGGTATCACCGCACATGTGTAACCATGTTCAAACCATCGCGCTGAATTTTTAACAGAGCTAGAAAGCCAAGCGAGAAGACGCGCTTACCTTAGAGTGGTGATAATTGCGTTGAGGAAGTAAAGTAAAATATATGAAATCAAGCAAACGTTTGAGCAACAAGCAGAAGCGCCATAAGTTCATGTTTTTAGAGTAAGCAGGAACCCGTCTGCCACTAAGGGACAAAGGTCAACGACACACGAATCGCAGCGAAGCACTTCTGTTTTTCGGCGAGCATCACAGTGAATTCTGAAATGCAGAGGTATCCCGACGCACATTTCAAACATACATTTAGGCACTTTTCACAAAATGAAAGAAACGTGTACGAAGAAGGCACGATATACCGACCGCGTGCGCAGCCTTTACGAGCGACGTATATTGAACCCGTCAGGACGAAAGATGTCATGTGCGTAGCTCCTTCTTGCACGGAACAGCCATACCTGTATCGACGAACATTTCACGTATGCAATTTAGCAGCAAAGCCACGAACGGAGCTACTAACAGGAAAGGATAAATTCTTTTGCTCGGCAACCACAGCAATGATGTTGGTAAGGTTTGCTGCATTTAAAGACACATATTTTTAAGATCTAGTGGCTGCAGGACGCATATTTTTTAGTTATCCAGTCATGTTTGTACAAATTTCCTTCAACGTTGCAAAACAAAAATAAAGTCTCAAGTATCGCGTTTACAAGTCTTTGACACGAGGATTAAAACAGATATCGCATTTTTGCAAACTACACCGATTAGGAAACATTAAGCTGACAAAATTGATTCAGTGTGCATTGCACTACACAACACCCCTAATTCGTGAGTAGAACATTTGAGAAACATTCGTATACATTGTAAACGTTTCACATAGGCTGTAGAGTTATGCACCACATTTGTCCGTTTGAGATGCTCTAACAGACGCAGTTTTACGAAACTGCGATATCTTTTTTTGGGGCACAGTTAGGTGCTCGCAAACTTCAGACATCTAAATTTTCCTTCAATAATTAATTTTCCAAAATCTATGCAAGAAAATGGATGATCTAAATAAAATTTCGGCATTCTAGAGCCGCTATAACTTAACTGTGTCTCTCAAATTCCTCAAGTTTACTTAAAATCAGTCTAGTGACTCTGTTTTAAAAAAAAGCATTTATGCGTTTTACGAGCAGTTGAAAAGGGAAATCAAAGATCCCACCAGCTAATTATGAACCACGTAACTCGTGCTATGGCCTTTACATGTGATTATGTTTCCGTTATTCGCGTTGTACTCGCCACGATTGCTTAATCTGGCTGCACTGTTGCGCTGCTGAACAAGCGGTAGCAGCTCAAACCGCGTTTTAACGTGATAGCGATAAGGGCCAGAAATCATTTGTCGGCGTGCTGTTTGAGAAAGTTTATTTCAACAAAAGACAATAGGAACACATTGAGTCACGATGACGGCCGAAATCCAACGGGATGATAACCTATACAAAGTAGGAAGCGTTCAATATAGGGCACGTTTTTAAAGAAGTGGCCGAGCCCACGCTAACTAACATATTGGCACGTGTGCTAGTTTGTCTTTATCGGGGGACACGTTTCACCGCCTAACAAATATTATCGCAAAGTGCAGGACGCGCCTGCATGTGTCGCAAGTTTCTGGAATGTTACCGATGCTTCCATCCGCTGTCTGTGACCCAACCTTGTGTAATCTGATCGCATGGGTGCGCGACGCGAATAATGTAGAACTTTGTGGAAGGCACACGTGTCCCAGCGATTACGCTGGAACATGCGGCGACTGATGTATAAAAGCCGACGCGCTTGACCCACTGAGCAGACTTTCACGATCGCCGACTGTGTTCGCCGTTGTCGCCGTCCTTAAGTGTAGCCTGTTTTTGTGGACGTAGGTTCGCCCAATAAAAGTTAGTTTCATCTTTCACAGTATTGCTACTGTGTTCTTCATACGTCACTCCACGTGACAATACAACCAAACAGACCCACGGAAACGCACAAATTCACATAAACTAAATGCCAATTTACACAAAGGTTATGTACAATGATGTGACAGAGGCTCTTTGCATAATATTGTACTGATGCTATGAAATGTATGTATACAAAAGTGGTCATGTATATGAGATCATGCGCACACACAAATCACGGCACATACATGCTGTGCATATTCAATGACTACATTTGATGACCTCGTAGCAAGAACCAGGCTGGCCGAAAATTCATGTCCATTAGCCACCGACAGGAAATGGCATGACCACTGTCTAACGAGCTTCTCTTCCCCCAAGGACTCATATGTGACACAAACGACTGTAGCTCAAAGTAGAGCCCCTATAGAAGTGGAAGCAGAAGGCGGCGTCGATGTCCCTTGGAACTGACTCGTGCCGATTACGCCATAGATAAAATGCCCCGCAGCAATTAAAGGTCGCGCGATGCGGGCGCATGAGTAGCGACCAGGTGTAATAAAGTGGATAACTCCAAGGCCACGGAAACTAGTTTGCACGGCCCTCCAAAATAGCCCAGCAACGACGCATTGCAGCACCATATGCTTGTTGGATTCTTGAAGGGGGCAATTAGGACGCAGCGCATATGGGACTATGCCCCACCGCTCTGGTCTGCCATGCGTTCAGAGAACTTGCCACGCTAAACGCCACATGAAGTCGCGTTGGTGGCCAGGCACAAGTGAAGCTGTTATCGCACGCCGGGACACATTATTGGAAGAACACAGTTTTCGAAAACGTCTACATCAGAAGATACCTGCCGTATGCGGCGATAAAATGCCACGGTAGTAGAGTAAAATGCACGCGTGGTTAACAGTTGTGATCCGCGCTTTAAGTGTACGCCGGGGTAATATTGCACGAACTTTTGGGCCAAGGCAATAGGCAAGTTCCCGCGTGGGACACTGACACGATCTAACAGGCAGAGCAGAAATCGGAGAGCAAGTGGCCAGAAGCGGACAGACACGGTTGGGAACGCCAACCCACCGCGAGAGCGTGGTTGCCTAATCGCCTTGGGACCGACCAGTTCTGTACTGGTCGACCAGAAGAAGGAACCAAGGGGGACTGCAATGACCTAGTAACCCGTAAGGGCAGCTTTAAAACCTGACAAATGTACCACACACGGCCGCAAAACAGACCTTGCTAAGCACCTTTTTTCTAATAGGGGTAAATCATACCCTTGAATATCCTGAATATCTCCCCTCACATCTTCAAGAATGCCGAGCCAGACAGAGTTTGGCATGCCGTCACAGGTGTAATCAAGGCCTAAAATATGAATGGAATCGCTCTTTTGAAGACGAAAAAGGGACTTAGGCGTGTCTGTGGGTAGCCAATGAACAAATAACGACACTTTTTTAAATTTCGCGCAGCATCTTAAATATTTCTGTACTCAGTGAAAATTTGAAGGCTGCGGGATACGCTATTTTCATTCCTGAGATACAATGTGATGTCGTCGGCGAAGCCTGTCACTTTCACAACTCTACCAGGCAATGGGAGACCGAATGCTTAAGGGTCTCTCAGTACCAGCCGCAGAAACGCCTAAAGGCTGAGGAGAAGGACTACTGGGGATAGAGGGCAGTCTTGACCAACACCACGAGTAACAGGAAATGATGCACTTTCACGGCCATCAAGAAACAATGTGCTTCGAATATTTTAATAGGCATTCCTAATAAGTTCCCCAAGATTTGACGAAAAGCCGAACGCGGTCAGCTCATTAAATATTTAGCTATGTTCAAGGCAATCAAATCTATTTTCTTGATTTAGTGGAACGAAGAGACCACGTACTGGGCTGGTCAGCGTGCACGTGATTACGTCAAGCGTAACGAAGGAGAGACTGTGTATCCGTCTGCCTGGGACCGAGCATGCCTGATGGTGGCCCGTGAAGGAAGGCATAAGGATACCCAAGCGTCGAGTGACATCTCTGAAGGTTTTGCAATTGACGTTGTGAAGGGTGATTGGCATCCATTCCTCTTGATGAACTGATGATGAATCGTGCTTGGGTATCAGCACAATATGACCATTGCTAAGCTAGCCAAAAAATAACAGTTCTGAAAGCAGCAGCTGATAACAGACACAAAAGTGGCACCAATATTTTCCCAGGAGAGTAGATAAAACTCAAAGGAGAGAGAGGAGAGAAAGAGAAGGGAAGACGGAAAGGCAGGGAGGGTAACCAGACTGAGTGGCGTTTGCTACCCTACACGTGGCGAGGGGAATGGGGAGTGAAAGAGAGAGAGTACTTAGGTGTAGGATGTCTATAGTTGGGCACTCAAGTCTGTTGCCCTCAGGTAACGAAAAAGCGCTCGATCTGCTTTCTGGGCTAATGAACTCTGAGGCCAGGCTCCCAAGATCTTCGCTTCCGTAAATGGCCTGTCATCCAGTCTATTTAAGGCACACTGGAGAGTCTCACGTTGATTATCGAAGCGGAAACAGTGGCACAGAAGGTGACTGATGGTCTCTTCACACTTGCACTTAGCGCACAGTGGCGAATCCGCCATTCCAATACGATAGCTGTAGGAGTTGCTGAATGCTACTCCTACCCACAGTAGACACCGCAGTGTTGCGTCACGTCGTGGAAGGTTCGCTGGTAATTTAAGTTTCAGTGATGGGTCGAGGCTGTATAAACGACAGTTAGAGTTCTGTGGTGTATGCCAGCAACCTAAGGTGATGGTACGAGCGAGACTGCGAAGCTCTCTTGCAGCGTCGACTCTGGATAAAGGTATAAGGAGTGTCGGTCCGGCCCTGGAGCTGAGCCACGCTTCATGGAAGATAATGCTGCCTTCCCCTTACCAGCTGATAGTCGTGCACAAAGAAGGCCCGTGACCTCAGGTGGATCCTGAAGTCGCCCACGAAGCATTGTACGAGATCCTTAAGTACAATGATCCGTTTGCATAGTTATACTCGTCATGTTTTTTAAATGCTATGCAGAGTGAATAATCCCGCGCAGCAGGCGACTTAACAAAAACTGCTCTTGGGACCCCAAAACCGAATGCATTCGTCTATATAAAAAACGAGTTTCTTTCAAAGTGCTTAACTTCAAGGTGTACACATTGATCACGTCTGCATCGCCAAGCAGTAGCTGACAAAGACGACACTGCGATGAGGCGCTGGAAACGCCTCCGTAGCTCACACTGCCATGACCGCATCAGCGGAGTGAGTTGATTGACCCGAATGGCAATACGGAGCGTCGTGGCAGTATACTCCAGTTCTGACATATGTCGTCTGAGTGCACGTCCTTCAATTGAACAATGCAAACGCCACTGCATCTTGAGCGCGGTCTCATGACACTAGGTCAGATCTAGAAAGAGAGGCACGTAAGGCTCCTCAAAAACAAGAGCGCGAGCGCGCGTCATGTACAACGCGGATGCCGAGGCACCAAGGTTTTACTGATGAGGAAGGAGGGATGCAAGCTTCAGGCACAACTGGTGTGTGATCGGAATATATAAGAAATAGAAACTGGAGATAAAGGTACCGTTATCACATCAGATTCTGAGACATACTGAGCTAACTTGATTGGAACTTGGGGGCGATCTAACCTGCTTGGCGATGTGCCGCGTCACCGCGTCCACAAAAATGAACCATGAAAAAGTCGATATGTATCCAGCAATGATGAAGTACTGGACGAGACGACACAGCTCCCGTGCGTTCTAATCAGGGCCACCCCAGCCGGCGGGTCTTGTACTTCTGCTCGCGCGTCTAAAACACAATTAAAATCCCCAACAAGCACCACGTGATCGATGGTCCAGAAAATACATGATCGGTTCACGAAAAAAATCATTGGACCTAGTTGCCGGCGCTGGTTCATAAATGCGCAAAATAGGTATCCTAAATGAATATAGTACACAATAAAATGGCCATATCTGCCCTGGCCTATCATAAAAAAAGACGATCGCGCAAGAGAGCTCCATTAAAAATAAAACTGACTCCACTAGAGCGTGATGTCGCGAAAGGGAAAAAAGAATAGTCATCTAGTATGAAAATGGGTTTGAAAGTAAGAACATGCCCAATAGAGAAAAAAATGTTTCTTGAAAATACTTGTTCCCGCGCGCTTCTATTTTCAGCGTTTTAGGTTGCAATTGCTCTTGCATTGACGGACGGTGTACATCCTATTGAGGCCCAGGACCAGACCTCTCAAATTCTGCAACCCAGAGGGCCCGCGAGGGGGCCATCAGGTTTGACCTGATGGCCTCCGAGTGGGCCTAGCCAGGTCACGTTGGGTTTACTCGCGTCTATTATGGACCGAATAAAGTTGTTTAGCTCACTCACTCCCTCACTCTTGCAAACACAGAATGTCATTATTTCTATGAAGGGTAAGGCTTATAATTTCGCTTGCTTTATAGGACTTCGGAACGCCTGTGCGTTTAATAAAATAATATTCAGGGTGCCAGTAATTTACAGATAAAAGTGCCACCAAACAGACCTGGTCGAGTTGCTCAATTTGACGCGCCGGGAAACAGTCCCGGGGACATGCACAACACACGTTAAAGAGCAACACTTCGACCCCCCCTCCCCCCCCCCCCTCCCGTAGACGGCCGAGGTTTATTTGGCCATTGTAATTCGGCGCGGTGATCCGGGGGCCGTACGAGCCAGAGGCGTACACGCTTTACGTCTCGTCGGACCGCCATTTCTACGTCGCCTCTATCCAGGCTTGGCGAGAGTCCAACGCTACTATCAACTCCGAGGCTGAAGCTGTTTTCTAATGATGATGTCGGTAGCTCTTGGACTGGGGGATCGATGTCGTCACCGCCGACAAATTTGGTAGCCGGGAGCTAATTCAGACGCAATGGCGCAGTGATTTTCGCAAAAGAGCCACAAATCAGATGCGGTGTTGTACGTGACGCAACTGAGGTGGGTGAAGCCACAGCATACTTCGTGGGTGTACCGAGCGTAGAAATCGCTGGATCAGGGGTTTTAGCCATGTTTGAAACCTTGGTGCGATCAGGAAGACTGATGATAGTAGCTGAAGTGGAGGCGCTATCGACAACAGCATGCGTATCGACCACACGATGCAGGCTGCTTGGGAGACTAGTAAACATGGCGTGTTGCGAGCGGCTAAGTCATAAATAGCATGCTCTTCTTTTTCGGACGAGAAGGCCAGAGAACATGGCGTGTTGTCCTTGTTCTTGTTCCCTAGGTAAATGGCGCAGCCCACTCTGGGGGTGGTGAATGGTTGGTGAAAAAAAATCAATTTTTTTTCCAAAATTAAAAGGAAACGAAATAAGTATCTTCCAAATGGAATTTATAGTGTCTGCTGTTACAGATATGAATAATAAATTATCTAAGTGTTACATAAGAAGGATTATGTGAGCATCATGACTAATAAGGATAATTCTAGCATACAATTCTTCCGGTTTTGCGCCGAAAGATGCAGAGGGCTTACAGACGTTCATGTTGCTGTAACCCAGTACGGTATGCCCAAATAAAAAAATTACAGGAAGCATCAAATTAAAACAATGCTTTTGGAAGGGGTCTTTTTGATATCTTTTCCGTATAGCAATGGAAAGGTGGTATGTCCAAAAGAAATGTTGCACAGATTCACTCTCATTGCATAAGGGACACGAGGATAACCCCACGAGACTTGTGGAGGTAACAGATCAGAAGGGGGGACTCGGCACCATAGTTTCGTAATTGTTACTCCAGTTTTTTTTCTATTGAAGCACCATTTGTTGGTTCAAGGAAAATAGAGATGAGGGAAATTAGATGTTGACAACGGTGATTGCGCGCAGTTATTTGCTGTAATCTATTTTTATAATCGCGCCACAGTGATGACAGCTGACGTAAGTGAAATGGAGACTATAGAACTATCGTGAGTTACTACTGCGAGTGCATCTTATTCGTTTGAGGCTAGACCTTCGTGTCCTGGCTCGCACACTAAACGAATGAGGCTTAGGTGTCTTGGGAAAACAGAGTATTTCTAATGACTGACAATTTGGATGTGGTTAGTGAACAGACACACAGGCAAGCAGTTAAGATTGCGGCTGAGGATAGAGATGATATTAATTTGCTTAAAGCTAAGACAATTGTCTGTAATTCCACCTGGGAGATAGGCATGAAGCCAGGTAGCGGAATAGGAAAATACGAATATGTATGTGGTGATAGAATGGCTACGTCCGCCTTTTCTGCACAAACGGAAGCATCAGTTGCTGAAACGGTCTTTGTATTCAGGTGTGCAAGGTGGTCTTCCAAAATATTGATAAAGCAAGGGCTGTTTGGCAAAAAATCAAGTTAAATTTCAGCGACTGGAACAGAGGAGTTAAGTAAGGCCACTTCGCATACGGAAACATTTTATGGGGCCAATAGCTTCAGTACGAAGACAACTTGAGGGCAACGTGAGCGATACCCTTGATAGGTAAACAATGAGACCGATTCATTAGTGAAAACGTATTGTGATCTCTGTGGTCATGCTTATATCATTAGAAAAGTTTGTACCTTTAGGAAACGAAATCCCATGAAGAGAGAAGGCAGGCGTGTTTTTTGATATGAGATATCATTAGCTGCAAATTTAGGAAGCCCCAAACATCAACGTTCTACACTTTCTAATAGAGCCAGAGGCCGGATTTTGTATGTAGAGCCGCCAGGAAAGAAAACTCAGCGAAACCCTATCATTGGGCGAACACACGTGCAATATATCATAATGAGGGCATGCCGACGCAACCCTCAGTACTCTTAAGTCTACGCAGCAATCTTACTGTGTGGGCTCTCTTTGAGGTATTATGCTCTATATGCGGACTCCAGGTAAGCTTCTGGGTGTGCATTACACCCAAATGTTTCGGTGAAGTCTCCTGTGGGATATTTTCTTGACGATAAAGAATCAAAATTTGCACAGGAACGATTTGAGGGAAAATCGGGATGGCGCTTTTTCCTATGAGAATAGAGAGGCTAATGCTATCAAGCCACATTTACAGGTGGCTCATATAATAATAATAATAATATTTGGGGTTTTACGTGCCAAAACCACGTTCTGATTATGAGGCACGCCGTAGTAGAGGACTCCGGAAATTTAGACCACCTGGGGTTCTTTAACGTGCGCCTAAATCTAAGCACACGGGTGTTTTCGCATTTCGCCCCCATCGAAATGCGGCCGCCGTGGCCGGGATTCGATCCCGCGACCTCGTGCTCAGCAGCCCAACACCATAGCCACTGAGCAACCACGAGGTGGCTCATATAGAACTGTAGAGTGAGGTACAAAGCACATAAATCTACCGATAGATCCCAGCCACGGCGGCCGCATTTCGATTGGGGCGAAATGCGAAAACACCCGTGTACTTAGATTTAGGTGCACGTTAAAGAACCCCAGGTGTTCCGAAATTCCGGAGTCTCCCACTACGGCGTGCCTCATAATCAGATCGACGTTTTGGCACGTAAAACCCCATAATTAAAAAAATATTCTACCGATGCAGTGAACAATGCTATGTCGTCGGCTTGTACGTACACATGCACATCTTGTTTCATAGTTGCAGTACTCAGGAAAACATTGAAAAGCAAATGCGATAAGTCTAATCATTGTGGTAGACCTCTTAAGTGTAGGTCTGCCAAAATAATTTGGCAGACCTACATTCTAAAGTGCGTTTATCAAGCTTACATATCATATGCCTTAGTGATATCCAAAGTGACTAAGGCTGTATATTTTTCCTGACATCGGGCTAGATGAATGCGCTAAAATCATGATTATCAGGGAATTATCTATGCGGTCGGGTAAGATTATTTCGATGAGTTTTGCTAGGTTAGATATAAGAGATATTAGCTTAATGTTATGTAAGACATAGCTGTCACCTTGATCTTTTATTATTGGGATTACTTTTGCAAGTATCTTTTCAGGAAGAATTCACGAATTTTATGAGAATGGTTTACCATGGTGTGCAATGCGTCCGACGATATCTTAAATAAAGGTTTTATTATTGCTGTGGCAATCCCATCGGCGAATCGCACTGAATTAGGCAGTGCCCTGTATTTCTTGCCCTTTTGTCTCTCTGTCAGCTTCAAAACTAACTTCTTTGAACTCTTCGTCGTTTATCTTTTTAGATCACTTGTACCGGAAGTACCTTTTTGTTTCTCAGAAAGTGAGATTGCTGTTCTGTTGGTGTCATTTGAGAGAAAGTCGAAGTTCTGGCAAACATAGCTGTCTTTCCTACTTGCAACTATTTTAAATGTTGCTGCGACGAAATTATAGTATCTCCAAATCCAAGTACATTGGTTATGAAGTGCTTTTGCAACGCAGCTTTTCTTATCCTGTAATCGAATGAGCACTCTGCGTCTCACCAAGGGCTAGAAGACCGACATTCAAGGAGTTCACAGAGAATTGAGAGTTGTTTTGTAATCTTTTAAAGCAGAAAAAAAAAGAATCTACGGCTTCTTCTTCATTATCCCACTGCTGATTAGATAATATCATGTGCAAAGCCTTTTTGAATGTGCTCAAATTAAGAAAAGTATTTGAATGTATAGTAATTTGATTCGACGGCCATACAAACTGAAAACCTGTAGAAAGATGGTCACTGCTTGTGCCAGAGTTTGTAGTAGACCGTGGGGAGATAGAAAAATTAGAGCTACCGAAATTGAGATCTCTTACGTAATGTGACTGAATATAAATAAATGTGTGTGTTCTTGCGGTTATTACGCCTTGGCAAGGCATCACGTGACTCAGGGCGCCGAACTGCGCCGCCGCCGCCGCCGGTTTGGCGCATCCGCTCTGCGCAGCTGGGTTGCCGCTTACCACGTGACTCGCCGCGCGCCTGGCGCGCTCACCTAGCCAGTGCGAGCTTGGCCATGGATGAGAGCGAAGCCGGGCCGTCTTCTCTGAGCGTTGCGTGGGGGCATTTTAGCCGTCGTCGCCAAGCGGCGTCTGACCACTCCGCGGATATCGCCCGTCGAGCTGCTTCACTGGATAGGGCACGGAATGCAACAGGGCGTCACACCCTCAAGGTCAATGTAGCGACCGTGTTCGCGCTGTCCGTTTGTGCTTCGTTACTGCCCATGTTCGCGGCCTCTCGTTGCATTTCGATTTAGGGCTTGAATTTTGTTAAAAAGATTTTCAAATATTCGATAGCTTGAAAAAAATAGAAGTACGAAGTTTACGAATTTATAGCTCTGTATCAAGAAGAGATATCGTGGTTCTGTAAACGGCATCCATGAGATCATTCAAAGCGGACAAATTCGATATGTCATTTTACATCTTACGTGAATTTGTTACGTTGTTTAAAAGGGTTCTGCAAAAGCACTATTTCCATATTACTATAATTTTTATATTTATGTGTAACATATCAATTTTCTCCGCTTTCGATGTACTATTAGGTGCAATTCACAGAATTGTATTATCATTTTTTGCTGTTGAGTTACAGAGTTGTAAACTTGATGGTTTCGTTTTCTGAACATTTTCGATTTTGCCGATTTATAATAAGAAATTGACGACCTAACTCAAAAATCCGAAACCAACAGTCATTAGATTTTAGGTTTTTCTTTTAAATGCAACAAACCTCGTCAAATTTGGTGCAATGGTTGCTGAGAAAAACGAATTCTGCTTTTACATGTATTTAGATAGGAGCACCAGAGCTAAAGCTTCCTCTTAAGGCTACCTTCAGTCGGGCTTCACACCAGCAGCAAGAGCTCTGTTACCCCTGTGGTTCCTACGACTGCCACAGGTACGCCTCACGATTGCTGGGAATTACGAAGAAGACTCGTCATTCAACAGTGGCTCTATGTCAGTTCACACTGTCATTACTGAACGAGGCATATTCACGAAGAACAAACATTTACACCGATGCATCTGTCTCAGCGACTAGCTCTAGAGGCGCTGTTATCATCCCAGCTTTACAAGTTACAATTATTTTCAAAGTGTCCCATATAACGACCTCTACGGCAACAGGAATTGCCGCTCTACATGCCGCTGTTAATTACATCGCGCAGACCAACCCTCAGAAGCGGATCGTTTTTTGTGACTCCAAGGCAGCGCTTCAGAGTCTGCAGTCAGTCTTACGACGCAAGACCCATGAACAACTGGTGTTTGAGACTAGAGACGTTCTCCATAAAGCCCTGATAAACGGAGATGACATCATCTTCCAATTGCTTCAGGGGCACTGTGGCATGGTCGGAAATGACCTTGCTGATGATGGCGCCCCTCATCCCATAAAGAAACCGTGACGCTTCCTATACACTTATCAAGGACAGATGCTGCGAGGGGTCTTCGTTTACTTGCTCAAACCAAGACTGAAACTTTGTGGAGTACTCCGATTTTCTCCAGCTTCTGTTTTCACCGGCTGGATCCTACATTGAAGCTGCATATTCCATCGAACTTCCCCCGCCGTGATGCAACTTTACTGTGCCGCCTTTGGTTAGGAGCGGCTTTTACGAAATCCTAGTTATTCCTTGCAGGAATGTTCGACACACCGATCCGCGCCTCGTGCAACTATGAATTGACGATCAAGCACGTGTTGTGTTTTTGTAATCTTTATGACAATGAACGCAACGTTCTACGGAGGGTGCTAAACCGACTAGATAATAGACCATTTTCAGAGACTAAGATGTTCGTACGATGGCCCCACGCGTTGCAGTCTTACAAACCGACGAGGGCACTGCTACATTTCATGAAAACGACTGACTTCATTGACCGATTATAGGCGTGAAGTTGTGGACATACGCGCGTATTCACACCGATAGTACATACTTCCCTGCCTCTCCTTTCTTTTCTTTCCTTAAACCCCATTCCCCTGTGTAGGGTAGCAGACCGGACGTGCGTCTGATTGACCTCCCTTCCTCCTCCGCGTTTTCGCGAGTGAACTACATGACCTTTAAATATATAAGCGCTTATGCCGAGCACAGTTTTCTCTAATAATACTTTATGGCGCTCGCGAACTGTAAGTACAATGAAGGTAAAGAAAAGCGAGATCAGTAATAGCAGCCCGTAATATATGTGTCTGGAACACAGTTGCCGTTCTTTGAGTGGTTTGGCTGCTCATATTGACTCGTCTCGGGATGCACCTACATTGTTCAAATGCGCAAATATGTTTGTTTTGCTACGATATGACATTCTTTCATATAAGTGATGAGCCATTTCGACAATATCAGAAGCTGTGATCGTAGATGTCGCTGTTAACAAATACACCGATTTGGCAAATCCAACGTGGAAGCCTGTGCTCGAAGACTTCTTGAATATGCGAAATGTCTAATTGATGTGCAAACGTAATACAAAAAGCGAGGTGCAAGAGCAGACATCAGCGACAACAAACTCCAAGGCAGGCGTGTCGGCAGATGGAACTCGGCGTGCCTTTATAGGGTGCACGCAACAGCACATTCAGGCCTGCTCACCCAGTAGTGGGTGAGTGGTACATGAGTCTCCGGCACCCTTTCAAAATCTTTCCAGTGGCATGCGACAGAGGGCAGCACAAGAACATGAAAAAGGCGGATTCTAGGCTGTGCGGGTGACATCGCATTCAAAGCGGTATGCCAAACCCCTCGCGTTTCATTCTTCGGAACTCCATTCGGTCAAAATATCCCACGGTCGCCCACTGCGGCGCGCGTCATAACCATTTCGTGCGCCTCTCTCTCTCTCTCTCTCTCTCTCTCTCTCTCTCTCTCTCTCTCTCTCTCTCTCTCTCTCTCTCTCTCTCTCTCTCATATATATATATATATATATATGTGTGTGTGTGTGTGTGTGTGTGTGTGTGTGTGTGTATGTATATGTATATATGATGTCCAACTGATCCCGGTACCTATTCTGTGCTGGTCACTTCGGCCCATGGAATAACGGCTGTAACCTCCCGTCAACCTCTTGCGCTTTTGTATCGAACATATATATGGTGCCCCAGCTGACGTTAGCCAAGCAGCTAAAAGAAGAAAAAAGAAAAGAAAGAAAGCACGAGGCAAGATACCATTATGAGGCATAGGGCGTTTGGACGTCTAACTTCTACGAGCGAATACCGTAGGCCGTATAATCGTATACTGCACAGTGTTCCTTTTTCTTCCTTCCTTTGAACAGCTTGGCTAACGTTAGCTGGGCCACCGAGTAGAACTGTGCCCATTCGAGAATTTTTGATAAGGACTACACTGGAGATGTCGGCAGTAATCGATGCAGCAGCGGCGGTATCGCGAAGGCAGACGGTGTGCATTAGTCTTTTACCTGTCCCTTCACAAAAATACACAGCGGGCAGCGCAACATCGCTCATAAAAATGCATGAACAAGTGTGCGGCGACAGGAATGTCTCGCTTCGGTACCCACGACGTATTCGCTGAAGTGGCGCTTAAAACGGCTGCAAAAAACGCAAAATCTATTTTCCTTATTTGCTCCGTGGTCTCGCACAGACGACCAGGCAGTCCTGGGTGCTACTCAGACTAAATGCTGCAAGCCCAACGTTTTGGAGGGCCTTTCTTTGTCGGTGTGAAGAATGGTGTATATCGCCACGTGCACCACATTTTTTTTTCAACTCAATTGTTCTATGCTATTGACTTCCATACATTCTCAAATATTAGCATATTTCTCACAGTCTACGCTCAAACTTTGCGCAAGACAAGCAATGGAGTGCAGTTGGACCGTTCCACTGATTCTCATGCGCAGCAGTGTGGAACGCAAAGCGCACCCCAAGCTCACTGAAACATATTCTCGAGCACTATGTTGTCACCAAACATACATGGCCTTTATAATGCGAGAAACGTAGGCAGAAAAAGAATAAAGGAGGTTACTGACCGTTCGCGCTTCTTAGAAGTGTTCCTTCCTTACAAAATATATACAGTGACGACCTGTATTATCTGGTTTGCAGATGAAGGGGTTTGGCAAATCACTCCATTTTATGAAGAGATCGAGCAGGGCAGGACGAAGTGTGCACAGTCAAGATATCGGCTTGTGTATGAGTTCACGTACTTTAAGGTTAGTACAATACGCAGCCTTTGTGAGGTGACCATTCTGGAATGTATAGATTTGCGCGCTTATGGAAGTCGGTCTATTGTAGTACTTTTTATTAACTGATATTAACAGGTTTTGATATTGGTTGATATTAACGGTTTTTATTAACTGATATTAACGGCTCTTCTTACACATACGTCAAAACGTTCGTGCGTCCCTGTGCCTGATGATACTGATACTGAAATAGCTAGGTTTCGTGGCTGAAGCCTCTCCGCATGCCAATTTTTGACCATCGCGAACCTGATTTGACTCTTGACAGACCATTGCAGTGGTAATCATCAAAGCTTTAACTACCGCTGCGCTAGTCTAACACCGACTGTAGAGGACGAGTGTATAAAGCCCTAATACGAGGGACGTTCCGAATGTAAATTTCGTCACTATTTTTAAAGCGAAGATGGCACACCAGGTGAAACAAACAATCGCCATAAGAATCTGCGCCCCTTGCTGGCTCAACAATGGAAAAAGCGTCAGCGGAGGAGGAATGATGCAGTCACAGAGCGCCGAAAAAGACAACGTGGCAGCAGACCGGCGCGCCCAGGTTATTCGAGTACAAATCAAAATGGCAAACATATGTGTGCTGAAAACGTGGTCGCCAATGTAAGTATGTGATGTTATCCTGCATGAAAGGGCACGTGGGATCAGTGTCCGTCATCCATGAACGCCGACAGATCGTTCATGGTGAAGAGGTCATGTCCCAGGCCTTGCACCGCAGGGCACCAAGTTTTACCGGAGTGGTGTCTTCAAACGGATTGCGCGCTACGACAAACGACTCAAAGTCGGTGAAGACTATGTGGAAAGATAGTGCAAGGTGTATAGTTTATGACGCCATGGATGTATCTTTATTGGCAATAACGTTTCCGAGTAAAAATAAACAACCAAACTTACTTTCGGAACGTCCAGCACAAATCAAACAATGGCTACCCAAAATCACATTCTTTGGGGGTGCGAGGGCTTACCCCCTCCCAGGTCGCTCCTGCCAGCTCTCTCACAACAGACGTGGGAGGAGCTGCTCAGAACGCCGGATGAAAAACGACAAAAAGCCCTCGTTGCCTGGGCCGAAAGGGTCGCTCCTCGTGAGGGGCCATCCTAGGACTCGGGCCTGCCAGATAACTGAGCAGAATCTCAATAAAGTTGTTACCACCACCACCAGCAGCATATTTCGCCGAACATCAGCATAAAGTCAGTCTTCGATGCGCCAGCTTTCAGTTGCGTGCTATAAATGGAGATATAGTACAGTCCGACGGGCATCGCACACGTGAAGCCCTAGTAGCATTGTACTTTTCTTTTGCTGGGCGTGGTGATGACATCATGGCGCAAGATTGTGGAACAAATGTCAGTCATTGAAGCGTGCCAGAAAATGCTTTCGTTATGTGATGAGCCCAAAGCCTGGACGAAAATCAAGAATGTGGTATCATGGGCTTCATCACGAATTATGACCGTCCGCGCTTGTGACTTCAAATTTATATATTTCTTTCTAGAAATATAGTGCAACATTCTGGGGGATAATTCTAACCTGTAGCAACACTAACTAAGTCCCATCAGGTATGTCGTCATAGTTACAGAAGTGGTGACGGATACTATACTTTCATATAGCAGTTATACTATGAAAGGGGCCGGACAATCTCTCCGATGCTATTCACTGCGTGCTTGGAAGAAGTATTCAAGCTATTAAACTGGGAAGGTTTAGGAGTAAGGATCGACGGCGAATCCCTCACCGACCTTCGGTTTGCCGATGACATTGTTCTATTCAGCAACACTGCGGCCGAGTTACAAGTGATTGAGGACGTCAACAGGAAGAGTGTAAGAGTGGGGTTGACGATTAATGTGCGGAAGGCAAAGATAATGATATATAACCGGGCAAGGGAACAGGAGTTCAAGATCGCAAGTCAGCCTCTAGAGTCTGTGAAGGAGTACGTTTACCGTGGTCAACTAATCACAGGGAACACTGACAATGAGAAGGAAATTCAGAGAAGAATAAATATGGGTTGGATCGCATACGGTAGACATCATGAGCTCCTAACTGGGAGCTTACCGTTATCATTGAAAAGAAAGGTATACAATCACTGCATTTTACCGGTGCTGACGTACGGGGCAGAGACTTGGAGACTGACAAAGCTTGAGAACAAGTTAAGGAGCACACAAAGAGCGATGGAACGAAGAATGCTTGGCATAACTTTAAGAGACAGAGAGCGGTTTGGATCAGAGAGCAAACGGGTATAGACGATATTCTAATAGACATTCAGAGAAAAAAAAAACGGCGCTGATCTTGTAATGCGCACATTAGATAACCGTTGGACCATTAAGGTGACAGAATGGATACAAAGAGAAGGGAAGCGCAGTAGAGGACGGCAGAATACTAGGTGGTGCGACGAAATTAGGAAAACGGCGGGTGCTAGTTGGAATGGGTTGGCGCAGGACGGGGGTAATTGGAGATCGCAGGGAGAGGCCTTCGTCCTGCAATGGACATAGAATAGGATGATGATGATGATGATGATGATGATGATGATGATGATGATGATGATGATGACGACGACGACGACGACGACGACGACGATGATGATTATAATGAAAAGATTTGACATTTTTTTCTAAGAAAATGCGCTGCTTATTATTTAGCGGAGGGCCTTGTGATGCAATGAAAACTCTAATAGCAGTAGCGAAACACAACAATATTTCGATCATCTCGTCAAATCTGAAAATGAATGTTCTAGAATACAAATGTTTTGCGTTATTCTTTGTACTAAAGAGATGAATTCTTGTTTGTGGTTAGCGGATGGTTACGTTTTAATTAGGCGCTCTGTTCAAGATTCCTATCTAGTCGCCACTACTCTGAACAATCAAGCGTAAGTGCCGTCTCTTTACGGAGACACCATAAATGAAAGGGTTATAAATCCAACTGTTGCAAATGCCATGTGCAGTACTTAGCCGCTAGGACCCTACGTGTTGAGAAAAGGCATGCATCACGGAGGAGCAGTTCGAACAGCAGTTGCAAAGCTTATTCCTCTCTGCTTCTATGTACAGCGTTAGGAATGAGGAATATAGAGTCTCAAGTTTTTTAATTTTTCACTACATGGTTACTTGAGTCTAGAGTTTTGTCCAGATGCAACAAATATAAATTCAAGCTCGCCGTTAGCCCACTTATAGCTGTTCAAATATGATCCATTGCGGTCGTCCAGTGAAATTACCGCAACATATGTAATATTATAAAATTCAACTTGGAAAAGTTACATTGAGTAAGAGGGACAAAAACTAAACTTCATGTTATTCTGTAGACACAAAAACGCTAGGGTACAAGGCATTCGTAATCTTCATAAATGATTCCCATATTTTCGTATGAAAAAGCTAAGAAAATAGCCGTACATAAAAATGTTACAAGTTCAAGCCCACGAGGAAATATTATTATCAGTAATATTACAAAGGTGCTACGCGCACATCAAGGGATAGTGAAATGATTTCAAATAAGCGACAAATGTTGCATTATCCACAGCAATTTGCGTACTCGTAAGGCTTTCCAAAAATTAGGGTTGTGCGCACAAGCGTATGTAGGCGAATATTGGCCTCTGCAATTCAGCAAAAGATCATTGCACGAAACACCAAAATGGACAAGCGCCAAACCTGACCCCAATCGATGCTAGCGCTTCTCGTGCATGTACCATGTCTACTCTTGGGTCCTCACAGCTACTTCATTCCTGTCTTGAAATCCTTGGTGCCAACATCTACATTAGCCCGCTCTCTTTCATATAACCCACCACACAAAAAAAAACTAACGTCAAGACGTGTATTACCGAACCCAATCATGCAGTCGTAAATGTTTGGCACCAGCCTTGCACCATTTCACCATCTCTGGAATATTCTCAGGGGCTGTAAATGAAATTAGCGCTGCAATAAAAAAATTAATTCCCGCAAAACGTGGACGCTCACGCGATTAAACTTTTGTGACCCTGAGTGAAATGGCTCTAGGCGGCATTCATTATTGTTATATAAAATACCTCTTCTCAGTGAGACATGAAACATGCCTACTGGGCATGTGGTAGTAGTAGTGTTTTGGTATTGAAAACTTGAAACGTTGACAGGCAGCGTGATCGTAGCAGGGATCATAGATTGTCTCGTGCTATATACTTGAGTCAGGGTTTTTTTGCTTCCCTCTCTTCACAGTAAAGCCAATTGTCATATAATTGGCTTTCATACATATTTTTTTATTTGCTATTTTGCTTTTCAGTCGTTTTAAGAATTTGCAGCACAATGATCTGGTTTTATTAACCGGGAAAAAAAGGCTGCAGAGAGGTTTCGATGACATGAAAAAGGTAGTGAAAATTTGATTTCTTCAGCTGTAAGGAGCTGTATGAGATGTTCAGTTTTGCGAAGAGAAGTACCTGTCTTGCGAAGAGGAGTAAAATAGCCCTATCTGTTTGGCGAATTACGCAGCGTAGGGCACTGTTGCCAAGGGCTCCAAAACCGGGTAGGCGGGGGGGGGGGGAAGGCAGACAGAGGGAGCGCGAGCCCTCCCCCTCCCGCCCCCCGAAGACTTTCTTACGCGGCTCAGCCCCTGCGCTTCTCTTTCTTTTATCCCCACTGCGCCTCGCCTGCCCTGTTATAGCCCCGCCTTCTTCTTGTATCCGGCATGTCGAATAAAGAAAAAGATGGCGATCAATTCACCCTTCCCCTTGTGTCTCGTGTTATATGCCCCTTCCCTATTATGATGCCGGCGGGACAAATGGGCAAACAGTGGTGTTTGATCTACCCTCAGACATGTCGGGAACAAAATTTCGCAAGGGCCCTATATGTGGAGCTGGCCAACTTGCAGGCCAGTTTTCAGTGAGCAGTACTTGTCGGTTCCCTAAACTTTTCTTCAAACAACTTTCTTCTCGCTGTGTCTGGGCTGTCGACAACACGTGCGACACGATTGCAGGTGTAGCTCTAAAGTGAGAGGCAAATATGTAACGAGCCGAGTATTGTGTATCCACCGCACTGCACCAAAATCCAGAAAGTTGGCCTTGGTATAATACTGTCCGGCCAAGTGTCGCAAGGCTCACATCTGGCATGCACCGCTCACAATACGTGCAACTAGAGTAGACGGGAAAAGTGTCACTGTGTTTGCTCGGTGTAGTGTGTGACACCGGTCTACGGCGTCAATACGACCGTCTGCCTCATCGAACCACCGCAACGAGCAACCTTGATTAGTGTAAAGAAACGTGATGTCACGACGATTGTCTTTCTTCTTTTGCTTCAATCACATTCATGATTACAAAGGCATACTACACATATATGCGCACCATACGCTTGGTTAAGCACCGTGCCTACACACGCCAATCGCGTCTCAAATATGTCAACGGGCTAATAGGCGCATTCTTCGCACGCCTAGAGGCTAGGCGGCTAGGCTACACCACCGAACAGAGTCTTGCACAATATTGCGTCACCCGGCCATTAGCATTCGGCGCGGTCGATGCCACCTGCGTGGACATGCCGCTTTCGCACACTGCGCTTCGCGCTATCTTTGCTCCGGTAAAAAAAGGGGGCGCAGAAGGATAAAAGTGCGAGCTGCTAAACTTACGCAAAAGTTAATGAAGACTACGAACTTTTGTTAAAGAATAATCTATACATAATTTACTGGCAGTGACCGTCAAGCTTTCTACCGCGTAGTTTATATCAGTCCGCGCTGCTCCACATCATTCACGGAGGGACTGGGGCGTATGCCGAATCACATACGCGAGCCGTATGTCCGCCATGATGCCGGCTTTTCAACAAAAGATTGGCAGTTTCTTAAAGAGCTTATGTGCAAGAACCGAAACTCTACAAGGTATTACATCAAGCCCATGCACGTATTTCTTTACTTCTTGAGCGGACATGTAAATTTCACTAATTTATTCGCTCGATAATTTTTAGTTAGCGGTAGGTGCCAGTCCTGGATCTCCATTCCAGCGATGTAGCCATGCTGCACATGAAACATGCTCTCATGGTAAGACTTGTCGAATAAAACTACGTTTAAAATAGCAGCCAATGGAAGCAATTTAAATCTCGTGACTTTCGCAAGAACCCTGTCGGAACTTGAGACCGCCGCAGATATCGTCGACGGACAAAGACTACAGCCTGATTGCATCCAGTCTTCCCAGTCATCACCATCGTCCACAGATTGTTCCGCAGTTGTCTCCAGTGTTGAGGTTATACGTGCCCCAAAACTTTAAAAGGAGGGTGGGCTCCCAGTATACGCACAGATCCATGACAGATCTGCCAAGATGAGCACACAAACCGAAGTAAAAAAAAACTTTTGTTCTTTTCGTATAAATGTTTTCGACGTAGGAGTCATGCAGTCGACCAAACTGAAGGAAGAGTGGTGTTGAGCGAGGCAAGACAGGCAGCACGCACGTACTTGGTGGCGGCAATCACCCTGGAGCAAACCGAGTGAGGTCGTCAGCTGCTTTCGGCCTTCGCTCTCACTTGCTCTCCAAAGCTACACATTTGCAAGAAACAAGTGTGCTGGTCTTGACAGCGGGATTGGATTGAAAAATTCGTGTGGCTATCCTACGACAGCGCAAGCGATGTAGTGCTTTGTCACGAGTGCGTTTCATTTTCCGAGGGAAAGGGCTGCGGGCTTGGAGCAGCAGATCCAACTTTTGTGAGGTCTGGTTTTAATAACCGGGAAAGAAAGGCTGCAGAGAGGTTTCGATGGCATGAAAAAAAGCCACTTAGAATATTTGAACTACGACCTGTCGAGGCGGAAGGTATCCGTGTAACACAGCTCCTAACATAGCAGTGCAGCAAGCAGCAGGACGAAGGTAGTAAGGCACTACTTGACATTGTAAGCTCTCTCCTGCTAGCAGCGTCGCACGGCTCAAGATCTCATTGGGCGCACTAAATACGATGTAAATCTACTCTATTTCCCTTACTAAATGTAGGAGGCTCTTTTAGCATTGAGGAAATGCATGGCAAGAACAAATAGATAAGCCGCGATGTTCAGAACGAGTTAATTGAGATCATGGAGCACATGACACAGAGCGAAATCATTGTAGACGCAAACTGTCTCCCGTTCGATGGCGAAATAGCTGGCCGAACAACTTATGTTTTGTTGAAGAGCAGCTTGCCATCGGTGTTGGTTGGGTTTAAAAGGTACTCAATGTCAACGAAACCTATATTTGTCTGTACAACGTGCCAGAAAGCAGTGCTGAACCACCGCACATGGTAATCCA